>NC_057807.1:707563282-707863282 GCF_018294505.1 Triticum aestivum
TCCAGCCCCTCCCATCCTTGCGTACACAGCACACACACTGTCTCTCTCGTCTCGTGGATGGGAATGGCCAGCGTGGATTAATTAATTTCATCATATTTCTGTCAGATTTGATTTCAACAGCGGCGGTAGTGTCTTCCTGTTCTTTGCACATATTTCTGTCAGATTTGATTTAATTTCATCCTTGCTATTCATAATCTATTAAGTAATGACCTGTACATACATATTTTATCATGTCTACTAAGAATCTCATCAGTTTACAGTTCATACATCAGGTTATTTTATCTTGTTTTCTTCAGGTTTGATTTAGGGTGTTCTTTTTTCCTTTTTCAGATGTATGCCATATGTGTAGCAATCGTTCTAAAACACCCCCATTCCTTCTCTTCCTATCAATTTAATCAGGACCCACTCTGGACCATTTTCAGAAACCACTCTAAACCATTTTCTGAAAATTGATAGGAAGAGAGTGATTTTCATAACAGCGGCTGCAGCCCCCGGGGTTAAATAGAACCTAAATGTTTCCTTTAGTTTATGAAAAAGTTCTAGAGTGGTTTCTGCAGCTGCTGTTATGTTTCATTGATTCAGTCCTATAGTTGGATAGTTCCAGTGGATTTTACTAAATGGTTTTGTAGATTTAATTAGTGAAAAGGCCTCAATTGGTTTATGCAACATTGCTTGTTCTGTTGGCAGTTGGAGCATACTAGGCAAATGGGCCTTGCCGTGAGTCGTGGTGCAACAGTGACCTCGATGGGCAGGGCAATGGTCAGATACGAGTCAACACCAAAGATGACTGTAAGCACTCAAAAAAGTTTACCACGCTAGGGCGATGTCAGGTACTTACTGTTCTTTTGTGCTTTTTGTTTTCTATTTCCCGTCAGAAGCTCATTCCATAATCAATTTGCAGGTTGTACGAGGGCAGTTAATGAATATACTTGTGACACTTATACTCTCAGGTAAATTACTAATCATTCAAATCACTAATCAGGTCAAGCACAATAATAAGCCCACCAGTCATAGAAAAGGAAAAATAACCACGAAGTGAAAATAGATTGTGAAAATTAGACGGCTCGGATGATGTAAAAGACAGAATCGGACGACCAGCGACTTTTTCAATCTGGGCGAGCTCGGAGTAGCCGAGTTGCCCAGCCAGATTAATTTTTATTGGGCATTCAGATTCTTATTTTGCGTTTCGTAGATTTTTAGCTGGGTGTATAAACATACACACGCACACTGACTTCAGATTTCAGTGACGGGGGTAAATTATTGTGCCATATATATTGTTGCCATATTTAGTAATCATGCATATACATGTACATTGGTTTTTATCAAATGTACATGTGCTCCTGTAGCATATCTTCAGGTTTGGGGATTTAAATGCCCTTTGTTTTGTGTACCAGGTGGTTAACTGAGATTTTGTTTGCTTATTCTACTGTTTTTTTAGCAATGCCGACAAACATGGTTTATGATGATATTGGTGGTCTGAAGCTTTAGATCGTCGGGGCTGCTCTCATTCGTTCAATTTGCCAGTGAGCCCTTCCATTCTACTGCTGCTCATTATTATCATATGAAGGAGGTGTACTTCCATTACAATACTCCTGACGTGTTTCATGAAATGTCTATGAGCTGGTATGTTGTTCATTCTCTTTTTTTTTCTTGCAGGCTGATCTATGTTTTCTGTTTGTTGGGTCCTCCGTGTCATTATGAACAAGGTTGGGTCTCTCTTGCTCAGTTTTTGTCTACTAAAAGTGATGTGAGCTGATGTGCTTGTTTGGGCGGTCTCCCTGTGTGTGTGATATTTGTTTGCATGTCAACCCTGTGTGCTTGAAATTTACTTGCATATCATGATATCAAACGAGGATGTGTTCTTGTTTACCTCTTGAATAGACAGATCTTGGTGCATTACTGGTACCGTGCCTCTAGGTGGTCAGCGAGGGTCGCACTTGCGCTTGTCGCTGTCCAGGCGATCGAGTATGACGAGAGAGAGATCGAAGAGAGGAAGAAGACAGTGAGTTTTGCGCCGGGCGGACTCCCCAGCTTTTCCGTGCGTTCTATTCTTCTTGGTTATTCTGTTACAAGATCAACCTAGCTAACTAACCCGGCCAGCCCGCTGCGATCCGGAGATGTCGCGCCATCCCACGATTTCCAGCTCACACGCGTGCCACGCTGACCGGGAGGAGCAAAACAGAAAGAACAAGACGGGGCGATCATGTGTAGACTCGGCCCCTCCACTACTTCTACGTGCATGCTGCATGTGCACATCACATCAGCCATGCATTGCTTATTCTAAGCAAAACAAACTAGGACTAGCACACTCACGTGTGATGGAGCTTAGGCTAACAATTCTCCCCCTTAAGCTCCATCCCCCTTGCTGATCTCCCTGATGCCCAGCCTCTGCCGCATTTCAACATGTCTCACACGACCCAAAGCCTTTGTCAGTATGTCAGCAAGTTGATCGTTAGTACCAACATGATCAAGCTCCAACTGCTTCTCCTCCACACACTCCCGTATGAAGTGATACTTCACGTCTATATGCTTGCTTTTGTCATGGTGGATGGAATTCTTTGCCAGTGCAATTGCTGATTTGTTGTCCACCAGAAATTTGAACTTGATTGGCGCTTCGCCCTTCATCCCAGGAAGCAGACGGCTCAGCCAAAGACCTTGACAAGTTGCTGCCCCAGCTGCCACATATTCCGCCTTACACGAGCTCATAGTAACTACCTTTTGCTTCTGCGAGGTCCATGAGATGGGATTGCCGCCGAAGAAGAACACCTGACCAGAAGTGCTTCTTCTGTCTCCAAGGTCACCGGTGTGGTCACTGTCACTGTAACCGAGCAGTCCACCAGCTCCTCCTCGTGCGTAGCTGCAACCATAGCTGAGCGTGCCCTGAACATACCGCAGAATCTGTTTCACAGCCGTCCAGTGAGTCATCGTCGGTCTCTCCATGAACCTGCTCACCAAGCCCACTGCATAAGTGATGTCAGGCCTCGTGTGAGTTAAGTACCTCAGGCTTCCAATGACGCCGCGGTAGAGAGAGGGATCAAACGGCTTGGCTTCATCTTCCCTTTTCAGCTTGAGTCTGCATTCCATTGGAGTGTGACAACTGTTGCAGCCAGTCATGCCGGCCAGCTCAAGGATCTTCTCCGCATAACTGCACTGGCTCAAAGTGATCGAACCCTCAGACTGGGCTACCTCAATCCCCAAGTAGTAGCTAAGGAGACCAAGATCGCTCATCTTAAAGAGCTGTTGCATCTGACTCTTGCACTGAAGGATGTGATCTCTGTTGGTGCCTGTGATTATCAAATCATCGACGTACACTCCTACAAGCAGGTATGAGTGTGCGTCCCCCTTCCGGTAGACAGCATGCTCCAGAGGGCTTCGAGTGAACCCAAGTGTGCTCACTGTCTCGTCAAGCTTTGCATAGAACGCTCTTGGGGCTTGACGCAGACCATAGAGTGCCTTATTCAGCTTCAACACTTGGTTTTCCTTCCCAGTAATGACATAGCCTGGCGGTTGTCCAACATACACCTCCTCAGAGAGATCACCATTCAGGAAGGCTGATTTCACATCCATATGGTGTACCTCCCAGCCTGTATGTGCGGCCAGAGCCAGGAAGATTCGGACTGTTTCCATCCTTGCAACGGGAGCGAAAACCTCTTCGAAGTCAATTCCCTCCCTCTGAGCATAACCCTTTGCCACTAAGCGTGCCTTGTGTTTGATCACTTTGCCATCTGGATCACGCTTCACTTTGTAAACCCACTTGAGCCCAATCACCTTTTGCCCGTGTGGAAGAGCTGTGAGCTGCCAAGTATTGCTCTCAGCAATGGAATCCATCTCCGCATCCATGGCAGCTTTCCAGGTGGCGTCAGACAAGGCGTCGGCGACGTTCGCTGGCTCCTCGGCACTGAGAAGACAGAGCAGCATGGCCTCGCGCACTGCCTCTCCCTCAGTCTCATCAAGGACACAGGAGATACGCCGATACCGATGTCTCCGGTGTCCACATCGCGACGGTTCTCGTCGTGACTCGGTGGCGTGGCCCATCGAATCTCCCGCCGCGCAAACTGTGTCTCCGTCCCGCCCTCAGGTGAGCTGAGCGCGCTCGACTCGGGTGAGGAGCCTCTCTCGCTCGTTTCTGGCGTGAGCTGCGAGGACGATGCCGCTGACCATGCTGGCGTCGGGGTCTTGGGGCTGGCTTGCGGCGAGGGGGTTGATGATGCCGTGCCACTGTCCAGCTCGTGCAGCCCGTGCGCAGTGGTGTAAACCACGCTGAAGGTTGCTGGAGCGGTCACGCTCGCGCTCGTGCTCTGGGCGCTCCACGTCCACGGCCTGCCTTCCTCAAAGACCACATCCCGCGTGATCTGCACCTTCTTCGTCGCGGGATTGTACACTCTGTAGGCCTTGGACCCCTCCTCGTAGCCAACAAAGACCATCGGTGTCGAACGATCGCTCAACTTGTTGATCCCCGGCCCGACTCTTTTGACATGAACCGTGCACCCAAACATACGCAGATGATGCACGCTGGGTTTACGGCCGTGCCACGCCTCATATGGGGTGACACCATCCAAGCTGCGTGTGAGGGCATGGTTCAAAATGTAGACGGCTATCTTGACTGCTTCTGCCCAGAAGAACGATGGCATGCTCATGCTCTTCAACATGCACCTGGCCATCTCCACCACGGTCTGATTTCGCCGTTCTACTACCCCGTTTTGCTGAGGTGAGTAAGGGGCCGTGGTGTAGTGCTTGACTCCAATCTCCTCGCAGTAAGCCTTGAAATCACCGGAGTTGAACTCCCCCCCGCGATCTGAGCGGAAGGCGCGTAACTTGCACCGGCCATCTGCTTCTGCCAAAGCCTTGACCCTTTTGAAGCGTTGAAATGCTTCGTCCTTGGTCTTCAAGAGATCTACCCACATCTAGCGACTGAAGTCATCAACTATCAGCAGAAAATACCGGTTACCTGCGGGTGTAGTTGGCTCGATCGGCCCGCAAAGGTCCGTGTGCACCAGCTCTAGAGCGTGCTCTGCGCGGTATGCAGTGGCCTGAGGAGATGGCGCTCGGTGTTGCTTCCCAAGAGGACATCCATCACAGTATTCCTCCATACGATCAATGACGGGCATGCCACGCGCCATCTGCTTCGTGGACATGGTGCGGAGTGCACGAAAGTGCTTGTGTCCCATGCGTGCGTGCCACCTCCAGGTTGCATCGTCGCCTTGAGCCATCAGACAGGCGGGGGCGTTGATGATGAGACACCCTGTGTAGAGTCGGCTGCCGGACCGCCTGACGCGCGCGAGGATTTGCCGCGCCGGATCACGGATGGCCATGACGGTGCTCTCAATGGTGATGGAGCAGCCGCCCTCGTCCAGCTGTCCCACAGAGATGATGTTGCTCCGCAGGCTCGGAATGAAGAAGACGCCCGCGAGCGCTCGTTGGTTCCCACTTTGACAGCGAAAAACGACTGAGCCACGCCCTTGAATGGCAACATGCGACCCATCGCCGAACTTGACAGTGTCGTGCACACTCTCGTCGAGCATGGAGAACACGGTTCTATCCCTTGTCATGTGACTTGAAGCGCCAGTGTCAAAGTACCAGAGGCCCTCGGGCGAGGGGACAGGAATTACCTTCTCCTCATTGAGAAAAACAGCTTGTGGCGCCACAATCTCCGGCGTGGTGACAGTGCTGACCACGGCCATGAGCAGGCCCTGATCATGATCATCGCCCGCCTGGGCCAGGTGCGCCTGCTCGTTCCTTCCCTTTTGCTCTTGCTCCCGAAGCCACGTGCGGCACTCCTTCTTCCAGTGCCCTGGAATGCCACAATGGTGACACTTGCCCTTCTTCTTATTGCTGCCAGAGCCACCTGCCCCGGCGTTCCCGGGCGCGCCCTTTCCGCCGCCCTGTGCCTTAGGCTTGGCGGTCAATTTGTTCTTGCCTCCGCTGCCGCTGCCGCCGGACGACGATCCACCACCGCCGCCCAGCCTCTCTCGGGCCAACCACTCCTCGTGTGTGAGCAGCAGGTGACCGGAGGATTGCGTGCCGTCGTCGAGCTCGTAGTTGTCCTCGCAGGCAGACAAGCGGCCGACGAGCTCCTTAATCGACAGCGTTTTCAGGTCGATCAAGGACTCAATAGCCATGGCCATCGGACGGTACCTGTGTGGCACCACTCGGAGGAATTTTTGTACCGCCTTGTGCTCAGTGACGGAGTCGCCGTACAACTCCAGGTCGGCGATGAGGGCGGAGAGCCGCAGCCCGAAGTCCTCGATGGATTCCCCGTCCTTGAAGCGGAGATCCTCGAACTCCCGCCGGCGCACTTGCGCCTTGGCCTCGCGTGCGCGCTCGCTGCCCATCCGCATGGTTTTGATTGTCTCCCACGCGATCTTCGCCGTGTCCTTGGCAGGCAGCACGCGCAGCATCTCCGACGGAACGCCGGTGAGGATAATGCTCAGCGCGCGCCGGTTGTCATTTTCGTCGGCGCCGTCGTTGGTCACCGCGGACCAGACGCGGGCAACCTGCAACTTGACCTGCATCACCAACGCCCACTCCTGATAATTCGTGCGCGTCAGCATCATGGAGGCCCCTGACTCCTCTCGCACGACGCGCTCCACCACCCGGTACTCGCCGCTGCCGTCGCCGGTGAGGCGAGCGAGCGGCGCCTTGGCAGAAGGCGTCCTCGGCGACGACTTGCCGCCGCCCTTGTTCTTCCCGTCCGACTCGTCACCGGACATCACCTCGGAGGATCAAACACCGCCGCCTCGCCAAGGATCAAACACCCGGGGCTCTGATGCCAATTGTCGCTGTCGAGGCGATCGAGTATGACGAGAGAGAGATCGAAGAGAGGAAGAAGACAGTGAGTTTTGCGCCGGGCGGACTCCCCAGCTTTTCCGTGCGTTCTATTCTTCTTGGTTATGCTGTTACAAGATCAACCTAGCTAACTAACCCGGCCAGCCCGCTGCGATCCGGAGATGCCGCGCCATCCCACGATTTCCAGCTTGCACGCGTGCCACGCTGACCGGGAGGAGCAAAACAGAAAGAACAAGACGGGGCGATCGTGTGTAGACTCGGCCCCTCCACTACTTCTACGTGCATGCTGCATGTGCACATCACATCAGCCATGCATTGCTTATTCTAAGCAAAACAAACTAGGACTAGCACACTCACGTGTGATGGAGCTTAGGCTAACAGCGCTATGCTTCCCTCTGGATTCTAGCATGGTGTTCGGGTGCCTAGCTTAGTTCAGTTCTGAGTCGAAAGCAACGAAATCATATGTTTCTGAATCTTGGATATACATTACAATGCAGCGGCCCATTCTTGTCGTGCCTGGACTGGCTAGATCGATTAGAGTTTGTCTAATATGCCTTCGGTGATCAGCAGCAACACACGAGATCCTGGAACCTGCATTAGTTATTGTTTGCACAATAATTACTTATTGATATCATTACCAAGCTACCCGAGCCATCATTCCCTGGACACCACTTGGTTTCCTTGCCCATTTATTCATCGGATATGTACACAATCTTTTTCTTTTTTGAAAAATCACCGGGGGGAGCTCTTCACCTGAATCTCTCCTCTCTCCCTAATAATAAAGCATGGATTGGGTCTCCGGGTTCACCGTCACAATACGCTTTCTTCACATGTCATAATATGCTTTTACGAGATAAAATTGTAATATAAACGAGGTGGTACTAATTGAATTGAATCGGTACGAAAGAAAATGAAAACGCAGCCACGCTCTGCCTCGCGGCGCTCCGCCCCGCCCAACCCACCGTTCCCTCCAGCCAGGCCCCGCGCGCCGCCGGCCGACTCCTGCCTCCCAATCCCATCTCCTCCCCACCCGGGGCTTTCTTCGCCGTTCACAGCTCCCCTCCATTGACTGGCCGCGACCTCGCTGGAGGCAGAGGATGGGAGGATGCGGAGCTGGCATCCGCCTCACGAAGATCGAGCGGGCCAATCTGCGCGCCGGCGACCTCGCGGGAGGCAGAGGATGGGATGGCGTGCTGCACTCGAGACGAGCGGGCTCGATTAAGGGGACCGGAGGTTGGCGCCGGCGGGCTCGTGGACGGGGATGGAGAGGGCAGGTGCCAATCCGGCGTGACAAGAAAGTTGTTGCGGCGCCGGCCGACCAGCTCCGTCTCCGCGATTCCATGGACGGCGGTGGCGTCGTCGCGGGCCGGCCTGCCGGGAGGGCGAGTGGCTGCGCGCGTAGGCCTGGCGATGATGCCGTGGGTGGAGGCGCTCGCCGCCGACCGCGCGCGGCTGGAGGCCGTCAACGCGCTGCAGCACGAGTCCTGGCCCCTGGGAGGCCCGCGACGTTCGCCTCCAGTGGTGCCTCCTCAAGGTGACCCCTCCGCTCCATCCACTCCCTCCTCTTTATCCTAGGATTTCGATCGGCTCCTCACTGATGCTACTGACTAGCGTGTGCACGCGGAGATGTCAGGCGGATGAGAACTGGAGGATGTGGGAGGCGACGTGCATGGCCCTATGGCGCTCCGACGATGACTGGATGTTCCCCGGTAAGAAGAGCATTTCCTCAGCTGCTACTCTGCTTGCTACTAGCAGCGCATATCACCTAATCTTTACATAATCAGGTTGCTACGGACTGCTACCCTTGTCTACTGCACTGAATATAGAACACCTAATTCCCTAAAGAGTGAAAATGAGGATCTAAAGATTTTATACAAGTGTGAGCTGGAAAACGAGGAGCTTAAGGTACGTTACCGAAACATGAGTTGCGTCACAGCTTGTGCATCCTGTCAGTTTTCTTAAATCATATTCTGTGTGCCCATGCCTGCTTCTTATACTGTTAGATAAGAGCCAACGACCGGGAGGAGGAGGAGGACGCACGGCAGCGTCAGAATCAGCGCGTCGGATCCGGCCGAGGCTTACGTCGACACGGATGCGGAGGCTCTAGCTGCAGCCGCCGCGCTCTATGCCCCGCCCCTGCTCGCCGAGCCCTGCCTCTCTGGATCTCCAGCAATGTACGCTGCCATTGACCTGCACTTTTCAGAAATCTTATATAACTTAAGCAATGTATAAATGAATATCCACTATTCATATGTGACAAGAAGTGCATGAACTTGGCTAATGTTTAGGGGCATAAACATGATCATGTCAAAACTGCATAGAGGCACCATGTTATTATGTTCTTACAGATAAAACGTTCAGGTTACTAATTTCTCTTTGCTGAGTGATTTTACTGTTCCTCATTAGTACGTGTTAGAGCTATGAATGCTGAACTCGCTAGATTCCTTTTTGCTATGTCCGCAGGGAGGTCGCTTCTGGCATGTTCCGCAAGTTCAAAACGAAGAAGATCTCTGTTTGCACAGCCCTTCAGGGGAACAAATGGATTTCTGCACTCCGTCAGGTCAACACCACCGACTTAGTTCATGAATCCATCAAATTATGGTTGTTGATCAGAGAGGTGCAAATACCACAGGCCAAGATGTCGTCTCCTGGTGTTGGACAACAGATGGAATGTATATGACGCGCTCAACCTACAAGGCAATGTTCTGGGGCTCTTACTCGAGCACTTGCTCTCGAACTTTCTGGAAGGCTTTGGCTGAAAACAAAGTAAAAAATTTCTGTTGACACCTGTCGCTTGGGAGGATTCTGACCGCGGACAAGCTGATCCAGAGAGGATGGCAAGGAAGCGAGATTTGTTCGATGTGCAGTTCACAGGAGGAGTCAGTGGATCATCTTCTTCTGAACTGCTATTTTGCTCGCCAAGTTTGGAGGAGGATCGCGGCTTGGTCTTGTTTCGATTCGAGACATTATGACGTGAAGATGGCCTCCGGGAGGGCACGGTGTACTCCTGGTGGCTGGAGCGAGCCTGCCAAATCCTTACGACCAACCAGCGAAAGTTTGATGGGACTGTTGCTTAGACAAAAAAAACTTTTCAAAGAAAGCTCTTCAAAAATGTTCTTCTTCAAAGAAATGCACTGATTTTCATAAAAATAGTAACTATTCTTAAAAAAGTGTTCCAGTTTTTATGAAAATGCTAACTTTTAAATAAGGAATTTTCCGCATTTTTCAGAAAAGCAAAAAGAAAATGACAGACAATCTATTCCAAGAAAAAATTACTCTTCTATAAAAACAGATGGATAACGCTAAGGCGGCTTCTTCACGTCCGAACTTCATGCTACATAAAGAACTAATCAGTTTAACCTTATTATCGATGTATATTAAAATTAGATACAAAAAATGGTGCCCGGTGCAACGCACGGGCATTTGTACTAGTATATTTCTCAAGTTTGTAACCCATCGTCAGACTGATTACAAAGAGGAATTACATGAGCACGTGTAGTCGTGATAAGAGGTAGGAACGCCAGGAAGAGGCGGCCTGTTTATGCACTGGTTTCTTCATCCGGTGTGTCCAGAGCATTAGGTCATCAACGATTCGCCTGAGAGTGATAATACTGTGATGATTTTGTTGCCTGAAGGTCATAGCGTTTCTGGAGTCCCAAATCTTCCATAGGATGATGAGGAGGACGGAGTGCCAGATGACCGCATCTACCTGGGTAGGTAGACGGCAGTCCCAGAGTCCATCAATGCAACTCGAAGGAGAGAGGCCGATCCTTTGCCAGATACGTTGTGCAAGCGGGCATGCCAGGAATATGTGGGCGCTGGTTTCACCATCATGTCCGCAGCGCGGGCATAGAGAGTCGGTGACGATATGCTTGCGCAGAAGGTTGCATTGTGAGTTGAGTCGATCTAGAAACAGGAGCCATGCAAAGATCTTCACGCGATTTAGAACGCATGAAGACCAGATGGCCATGGCATGCACGTCGTCATCATCGTCGTTGGGGCTCATGATCAGCGCGTATGCTACCCTCGTGGAGAAGCGCAGGCCACCATTTAGGTAGCGCTCATCCGGTCCTGTCGTCAACCGAAAATCCTGCAGGAGAGACAACAAAGAGCACAACTCGGTAGCAGCATCAGATGTTAGGCGGTTCCGTAGGATTGTTTCCAAACCATGATTCAGGACAACAGCCACACGAGCTAGTGGGATAGTGGTGTGCGAGTATAGGCAGGGGAATAAAGTAGCAAGTGGCTGGCTATGCAACCAAGTATCTAGCCAGAAGTAGGTGTTAGTGCCTGAATTTGTAAGTACAAATGAGATGGCGTGGAGTGTTGGCATCTGTTGATTTATTGTTCTGCAAATGAAGGATTGGCTATTTTGTGGAGCAATGAGGGCATTTGGGTGCTGCAAAGCGATCCATTCTAGCCACGGTGTGTCTGGTAAGAGAGCTTTTACAGCAAATTTCATAAGTAAGCATTGGTTCTGCTTGTGGAGATTTTTTAGCCCTAGACCACCACGGTTCTTTGGTGTACACACATTTTTCCAGGCAACTAAGCATTGAGCACCAGTGCATGTTTCTTCCGCGGCCCAGAAAAAAGCTCGTCGAATAGAGTCTAGTGTTTTAAGCACACTTTTGGGGATGGTGAAGACTGACATGAAGTAGACAAGAAGGGAGTCGAGGACCACCGATAATAGGATGAGCCTATCACCTTTGGAAAGGATTTTTGCGCGCCAACCTGATAAAAGTTTGCGGCAGCGTTCGATGATCGGTAGGAAGGCATTTGTAGGCAGTCGCGTAGGTGTTAGGGGGAGACCGAGGTAGATCTGCGGAAATGTTGAGATTGGGCATTGCAAGGTGGAGGCAATGGAGTCAGCCATGGAAGAGCTGACGTGCATGGGTACGTAAGTCGTTTTTGTGAAGTTGATAGTAAGGCCTGTGGCCATGGCGAAATCGTGAAGGATGTTTTTTAACTGTTGAGCAGCGCCACTGGATGCCTCTTCATCATCGTTGCTGATCTCCTACAACAAATGATCCAACAAGACTGTGACCTCGCTCATCTCAGTCACCCCCTGTTCGCGCACCTCCCGCCCACCGTTTTGCAATACGCAGATGACACCCTCATCATCGCCAAGGGCGAGATAGGGTCACCCTGCCTGAGCCCGTTTTTGCAATTTATCCAGCTTCCGGGGATGCCATTCAGCATGATAGCAGTTTTCCCAGTTGCTAGGAGGTTATGAATCCATGCTGAGAATTTTGGCGGGAAGCCATGACAACATAAAATGGAGGCGAGAGAGTCCCAAGAGAGGGAGTCGAAGGCTTTGGTAAAGTCCAATTTGATGACCATGGTTGGTGCTTTTCTGGAATGGCAGGCACTTATGAGATCGGCCGCGAAGATAAAATTTTCAGCTATGCTACGCCCTGGAATGAAACCAGTTTGGTTCCCATGGACTAGCAATGGTATTATTGGTTTTAGTCTGTTGGTAAAGGATATGTACACAATCGACAGGATTGACTTCAGATCTTACATAAGGTTTCATAAAGATAGTTCAGAACCTAAGCTATACAAAGTTTTACAAACGAAATCTACACAAACTCATGGATTTGAAACTGAAAGATATTATGTGATGCATCTCTCCAAAAATCCAGCATAATTATATAGAGGAAACATATATTCCCAGAAATTTACGGTCGCGGTCGAGAGCAACGGCGAGTGTAGAGCAAGCCTGTGGGAGAGTTTTTCTGAATGCAAGCCTTCAGCTCGCCCCGACAACCTTTCCCTGTCAGCTTCGCTCCCCTCTTCCTCCTCTTTGCTTAGAATTGTTTTATTGTCATTCATATTCTGTATTAAATTCTGACGAGGTTTCTGCTTGTTAGATTAAATTCTAGCCAAGACTAAATTGTAGCCACAAGAAGGCAGGATTCTACTTGTTTAGTCTAAAAAAGAGTTTTTGACTTATTTGATTAGATTCTAAGTCAGCTTTTGGGGGACTTTAGATACAATCTGTTAGTTGAAAAAAATATGTGTTCTTGCGCTTGAGAAATTGCTGCCAGTGTTACTGTATCATATATGAATATGTACAAGGCATCAGAAAGCAACAAGTAGCAGGAACAATTAGTTCAGTTTTAATATTATAGTGCTACTCATCCTAAATTGTGTTAACTTAATCTGCTAGACTATGGTGATGACAGAGGGGTACTGTTTTTTAAAATTGTTTCTTTGTTCCAATTATAAAGGGCCCTCTGCAAGGATATTGATTTCATCATGTGTAGAAGTTTAGTTGGACAGATATTGTTCATCAGTTTCTTAGTGCGTGCCTAGCTGTTTCCCCTTTTTACATTGCTTATTTTCTATAGGATTTCTTGAAAGATAATAGCTTGCTTCAACAATTGTAGAACGATCATGGTTTCTTTGCATTCCTCTACTTTTATACGATTAACAATTTCATGGCTATCCTGTGTAAGAAACAGACATCATTGGCATTAGCCAATGCATTTGCGTTAAATGCCCTGTTGGTCGAGTGATGTAGTCCTATTGTGAAGATGCTTATTGTTTCATTTCTGTAATGTAGGAACATGTATATCCTTTCAAGTTCACTGATGTGGTTACCACTACAACACACGTCCCTCCAAGGACCAAGGGTGGGCATGATCTTCTACAAGGTTGTTGTCTGTGACTATTAGTATGGGATCAACTTTGCGGTGTCCCCATCGCTTCAAGTCAAGCTAATAGAGCTAAATGGTGTTCCAATTTTAGAAAGCACACTTAAGAAACATGCACACGTGTCTTTAGATCCTATGGAGCATTCCTAATAATGACCATCTATTTAACTATCTTGGATCATTACCATTACAAAATGCAGCATGGCATTCATAATGTTCAGTTATTCATAAATGTGGCATTTAATTATTCTCCTGGCATGATATTTAAGCATGTTGCATATACCAGTCTGTTGATAATTCAATTATTGATTCTGATGTACAAACATGCAAAACCATTGCCTGTTTGGATGATGCACATGAGTATGTTTTTGTTAGTTTTCGGTGATGTACGTCGTGAAGCGGGACGGGCGGACGGAGACGGTGCACTTCGACAAGATCACGGTGCGGCTCAAGAAGCTCAGCTATGGGCTCAGCCAGGAGCACCGCGACCCCGTGCTCGGTCTGCGTCAGGGTATACATGGGCGTCACCACCAGCCAGCTCGACGAGCTCGCCGCCGAGACCGCCACCCCGGTCACTGCCTCCCAGCCAGACTATGCCTCCGTACGTTCCCTCTTTCATCTGTCTCTCCCCTTCCGGTCCGTTCCGTTCCCCCTCACGGCGCCCGTGTTCGTGTCCTGGTCTGACGTATGTGCGTGTATGGTTCTTCTGCAGCTCGCGGCGAGGATTGTTGTGTCCAACCTGCCGCCAAGTGGAAATAGTCTGTGTGGCGCTCGTAAATAGAGAGCATTCTAGTAGAAAGGTACAGGAAAAAATAGGGAAACTTCTGTCATTTTCTTTGGTCTCTGAAAAATAAATGGTGATATGGGCTGATACATTGCTAAATTACATGATACAAACTCACTTCTTTTTTGATTTTTGGTTTAGTTTGTTGTGCTACAATGGCTCTCCTAGGAATGTTCTTCCATGCTTTGATGTGCACAATCCAGAAAGTGCATGCTTCCAGAAACCAAATAGGATTTTGTGTGTGTTATCTTCTCTTAAATCTTGTGCTTGTCCAATAAGAATAAGGTTTGGTGGTATTGCTTTTGTCTGTCACCTGGTAGATTTCAGACTTCAAGCTAGCTGCAGTTATTTCAGGTTCTATGTGCAAATCCTTGGTGTGACATGATTGGTAACTGACCATGAATACGTTGCAATCTGATATGTCTAATTCTTGATTATGTGGTACCATGGTCTAAAAATTGGTCCTAAAGATACATGATGTTTTTGTACAAAGTTGAGACAGTTATTTTGGAACGGAGGGAGTATTAGATTATTTTGTTCCTTTTTAATTTGGTTCTAAAATATAGTTTCACAGTGATCATTTTGCATCAGCCAAGCTTGCCCTTGTTACAAATAATTGTTCTGTTGCTCAGGGACAGCAGTGAGACAATGCCTCTTTAGTTGTAATTGTGATACTCCTGATCTGCAAGTAAACACTCCTGTGATACTAAATGTTGGTTGTTAGTACAGAGGTGGTGACATTAGTTGGTTCTCTGGTATTGATTTCATGATTTGTGGTTAATACATGATGTAATACAATCCACACTGCATTATATTTCCGGTTACATCTCTTACTTACTCACCACTAGCATTCTTTCTAATTCGCTTCTTGCGTCATTGGCGCAACCGGGTCATCTAGTGGAATGAATGTTTGCGGTGGAACCAGACATGGGGAGCGATGGTTTGAGATGAATCAGTGAAAGAGGGGCCCGTTGTCACCTATGGTGGGTCCAACAGCTGGTGACGGAAAGCTGGTGTGGATGTTCTCTACTCTGGTGGGTCCCCACGTAAGCAAGTGAAAAAATGCTGATGTGGATAGCCAGCATATTTAGATAAATAGATTAGTGGGGATGAACTTCTTAGGTACTTCCTCCGTCCGAAAGTACTTGCCATCAAAATAGATAAAAAAAGATGTATCTAAAACTAAAATACATCTACATCCATCTCCTTTTATCCATTTTGATGACAAGTATTTTTGGACGGATGGAGTATATAGGATATAGGATGCCCAGTGGCCGAATTTATAATGAAACGAAAGTATACTGTTCAGCCGATACTCCGATGCTCCATCCAGCGGATGTGCTTCATTTTGTCCCATGCATGTATGGTTAAATCAATAGGATTGTGCTGTATAGGGCCGGTCCTGAGACACAGCCTAATGATGAGGAAAGCATTTTTTGGTAATATGCCTCCAAGGAGGGAAAGGACACCCACAATGGCGAGAGGGTGAGATTTAGGGGCAGAGAGAGAGGGAGGGAGGGAGGGAGAGGGGAATTTCCATGTGTGATGAGCTCTGTTAGATACTTGATCCTTATGTTAAAACATATGCGTAGTATACTCTATCTGCCCCCGCGTCGTCCACGCGACCAAACCCTAGCCGCTGGGGGGCGCGATCTCGCTCTTCCCCTCCCTCCGCCGCCGCCGGAGGACGCCGCCGGGCTAAGCTTGGAGGCCGACGATGGTGGCGGGGGACTCCCTCTCTCCGCGTCTTAGGGTGGTCGGGGCCCCTAAACGTGTGGTGGTGTGGCCGATCCAATCTATGCGGCGCGACGGCGATGGCTGCGACAGGTGGCAGCGTGGTGGCCGGCCCTGCCTCGGGTGGCGATAGCTACAGGCGTGACGCGTCACTGTACCGGGAAAGGCGGTGGCTATGGTCGGCGATGGCGCGCCATCGGCCGTTAGATCGGCACTGGCGGCGTAGAGGGCCTGCTGGACTGTTCGGCGGCACCTCTGGTCAGATCTGATCTGGCCGGTGCAGCCAGTGGTGGTGGCCATCTCTTCTGTCGGAGGTGGTCGGCCTGAGGATGGATCATCAGATCTCAAGATTCGTCATTTAGTCCCCGGGTGCGAGTCGGGAAGACAGAGTTGCCGGTGAAAACCGAGCCGGTGGCAGGTGATAGCGTTGTTCTGCGCCGTTACCTTGATGAGGGCATCGTCATGTGACTTCTGTTGACCCACTCGTGATGCTCCGGGGAAAACCCTAAGATATGGTCTTCCAGATCGGACGATGACGGCATTGCGGTGTCGTTTCTCTCTTGGGAGCATTCTTTGTGGAGCAGCGCTGGAAGATAGAGGTAGGAGGTGGAGCGGCTTCGTCTTGCACGGAGCTTTGGTGAAGGTCTTAAGTCATGCATGGGCGACAGGTGCTACGCTGTGTCATGCCTGGTCGGCAGGTGCTACACACGACAGATCTTCCAGAATCTTCGCGTCTAATGGATGAGCGCAGGGTGATGGCGCTGCTGGGAGCCGTGGTGGCGTCGACGGATGGACGGACTGGCAAGGATGATGTGAATCTCTCTCCTGAAGATGGGTCAGCGGTTTGAGGATGATGGCGGCTTCTAAAACGTGTGCATGTGATGTACGCTTTAGGTCTGCTGCACCGGCTTTACGGATACGTTATGTGGATGGATCGGCGATGACACCGATTTTAGATATGGGGAGTGAGAGCACTCAACATTATCGAGTTTTTTAGGTGTGCAAGGTGGCTTCGGCTTGATGTATATTCTTATTAGACCTTTATTGAATAATAAATAAAGATAACTGATGATGGATAGACCGGGGTTTAACCTCTTTTTCAGAAGAAAAAAATAGTATACTCTATCTGAGGCAGCAATGCTAGGTTCTGTTGCCTCAAAGGAAAAACTAGTGCTAGGTTCTCATGCAGATTGGAGAGTTACTCGTGTCTCTCCATGACACGCTCCATCGCAGTTGTGGCAGCTGAGTGTAATAGTGTTCGTGATGATTAGTTCATGTTACTGTCCTAATGCAGTAGTTATGAAAATTAGGAAAAGGAAATTACCAAGTGACGTGGGATCGTCATTACAGAGCTCAGGAAGTGTTTGATAATTTGCATAAGGAAGGGATCAGTTGCACAGTCATCTGACGAAAGACCAACAGTTGACACTTGACAGACACGCACCACCATCAGCTACTTCTAGTGACTTGGTGAGGAGACGGCCTGGTGTGGTCAGCCGACGACGGGGTGCTCCTTGGCGTCGATGGGGGCCTTGTCGACATGGCCGTCCTGCTTGGGGATGATGAGCCCAACCCTCCCATCCTTCCTCTTGTACAGGACGTTCACCTCCCCTCCATTGGTACTTCAGACAATTCAGTTTAGTCTAGTTCAGATAAGTTCAGTTGCAACCAGTCATGTATGTGTTGGAAATATTAGCACTTTTCTGATTAAACTAATCCACGAGTAAAATAAGCATGGCAAATACGGTATGCATCTCATACCGATACCTCAGCATTCTAGTACATACAGAACATAGACGTGAACCATCTATGAGCAGTACATATACGGCTAGTACAAGTACGAGTAAACGAGGGATGAATAGATCATATCCTCCGGTTGGCCAAGTCAACGCGGCGGCGACAGCAGCAGCCTCGGCGTCATCCGTGGCCTTCTTCTTGGCAGCAGCGGCGTTGACCATGGTGTCGATGCAAGGGAAGTAGTGGAAGCAGAGGCGGACGGAGATGCGGACGGATTGGGAGCAGTCACGTCGAGGCGCTCCCGAAAAACCGTATTGCCGTTCTCCCGAGTAGGATCTCGAACGACAGTGTTCCGGAGGCACATGCTGAAAGCACAAGTGCTCCATGGGTGATTTTGATAATTAATGTCAACATATCTCTTGTTAGACTAATACTTTTATCTAGTATATTTCAGATGAGTTCAACGTTGGAGTGGCAGGACAAGAGGATGTGGAGCCACTTTAAGATGCTAAGGACACATATTGGCAAAAGCTCAAGACTCTTCATTTTCATTTTAGTGATCCAAGATCACATAGAGTACATAGGAAAAGGCAATACTATTAAAAGGGGATGGGGTGTTGCTTAATGGTTTGCTTGCTCAAAATGCTTAGTGATATGCTTCAAAATCCCTCAACCACTTTCTCATTTCCACATATGTCCCAAACCTAAAATCAAACTCAGCCCCACTGATTTGATTCATCCGGCGCCACCGAGTTCATTGACATAGCCACTGCTAGAAACCCTAATCAGTTCGGTCTCATCGATGGGATCTCAGTCTCACCGAGATGGCCCTGCAAACTCTCTGTCACCTATTGTAATTATTTCGGTCTCACCGAGATATGCAGTCGGTCCCATCGAGTTTGCTTGACCGAGTCTCTGTTTTCTGATTGCTGAAATCGGTCTCACCGAGTTCATGCAATCGGTCTCACCGAGATGAGGTTTTTCCCTAACCCTTGCACATTGGTCCCACCGAGTTGACCTTGTCGGTCCCACCAAAAACTCTAACGTTCACATTTTGAACCATGTCGGTCTAACCGAGTTTCACCGAGTTTGGTAAATTGTGTGTAACGGCTAGATTTTGTGTGGAGGCTATATATACCCCTCCACCCTCTTCTCCATTTGAGAGAGAGCCATCAGAACGTGCCTACACTTCCACTAGTACAAATGCCCGTGCGTTGCACCGGGCACCATTTTTTGTATCTAATTTTAATAATTTTAATATACATCGATAATAAGGTTAAACTGATTAGTTCTTTATGTAGCATGAGGTTCGGACGTGAAGAAGCCGCCTTAGCGTTATCCATCTGTTTTTATGGAAGAGTAATTTTTTCTTGGAATAGATTGTCTGTCATTTTCTTTTTGCTTTTCTGAAAAATGCGGAAAATTCCTTATTTAAAAGTTAGCATTTTCATAAAAACTGGAACACTTTTTTAAGAATAGTTACTATTTTTATGAAAATCAGTGCATTTCTTTGAAGAAGAACATTTTTGAAGAGCTTTCTTTGAAAAGTTTTTTTTGTGTAAGCAACAGTCCCATCAAACTTTCGCTGGTTGGTCGTAAGGATTTGGCAGGCTCGCTCCAGCCACCAGGAGTACACCGTGCCCTCCCGGAGGCCATCTTCACGTCATAATGTCTCGAATCGAAACAAGACCAAGCCGCGATCCTCCTCCAAACTTGGCGAGCAAAATAGCAGTTCAGAAGAAGATGATCCACTGACTCCTCCTGTGAACTGCACATCGAACAAATCTCGCTTCCTTGCCATCCTCTCTGGATCAGCTTGTCCGCGGTCAGAATCCTCCCAAGCGACAGGTGTCAACAGAAATTTTTTACTTTGTTTTCAGCCAAAGCCTTCCAGAAAGTTCGAGAGCAAGTGCTCGAGTAAGAGCCCCAGAACATTGCCTTGTAGGTTGAGCGCGTCATATACATTCCATCTGTTGTCCAACACCAGGAGACGACATCTTGGCCTGTGGTATTTGCACCTCTCTGATCAACAACCATAATTTGATGGATTCATGAACTAAGTCGGTGGTGTTGACCTGACGGAGTGCAGAAATCCATTTGTTCCCCTGAAGGGCTGTGCAAACAGAGATCATCTTCGTTTTGAACTTGCGGAACATGCCAGAAGCGACCTCCCTGCGGACATAGCAAAAAGGAATCTAGGGAGTTCAGCATTCATAGCTCTAACACGTACTAATGAGGAACAGTAAAATCACTCAGCAAAGAGAAATTAGTAACCTAAACGTTTTATCTGTAAGAACATAATAACATGGTGCCTCTATGCAGTTTTGACATGATCATGTTTATGCCCCTAAACATTAGCCAAGTTCATGCACTTCTTGTCACATATGAATAGTGGATATTCATTTATACATTGCTTAAGTTATATAAGATTTCTGAAAAGTGCAGGTCAATGGCAGCGTACATTGCTGGAGATCCAGAGAGGCAGGGCTCGGCGAGCAGGGGCGGGGCATAGAGCGCGGCGGCTGCAGCTAGAGCCTCCGCATCCGTGTCGACGTAAGCCTCGGCCGGATCCGACGCGCTGATTCTGACGCTGCCGTGCGTCCTCCTCCTCCTCCCGGTCGTTGGCTCTTATCTAACAGTATAAGAAGCAGGCATGGGCACACAGAATATGATTTAAGAAAACTGACAGGATGCACAAGCTGTGACGCAACTCATGTTTCGGTAACGTACCTTAAGCTCCTCGTTTTCCAGCTCACACTTGTATAAAATCTTTAGATCCTCATTTTCACTCTTTAGGGAATTAGGTGTTCTATATTCAGTGCAGTAGACAAGGGTAGCAGTCCGTAGCAACCTGATTATGTAAAGATTAGGTGATATGCGCTGCTAGTAGCAAGCAGAGTAGCAGCTGAGGAAATGCTCTTCTTACCGGGGAACATCCAGTCATCGTCGGAGCGCCATAGGGCCATGCACGTCGCCTCCCACATCCTCCAGTTCTCATCCGCCTGACATCTCCGCGTGCACACGCTAGTCAGTAGCATCAGTGAGGAGCCGATCGAAATCCTAGGATAAAGAGGAGGGAGTGGATGGAGCGGAGGGGTCACCTTGAGGAGGCACCACTGGAGGCGAACGTCGCGGGCCTCCCAGGGGCCAGGACTCGTGCTGCAGCGCGTTGACGGCCTCCAGCCGCGCGCGGTCGGCGGCGAGCGCCTCCACCCACGGCATCATCGCCAGGCCTACGCGCGCAGCCACTCGCCCTCCCGGCAGGCCGGCCCGCGACGACGCCACCGCCGTCCATGGAATCGCGGAGACGGAGCTGGTCGGCCGGCGCCGCAACAACTTTCTTGTCACGCCGGATTGGCACCTGCCCTCTCCATCCCCGTCCACGAGCCCGCCGGCGCCAACCTCCGGTCCCCTTAATCGAGCCCGCTCGTCTCGAGTGCAGCACGCCATCCCATCCTCTGCCTCCCGCGAGGTCGCCGGCGCGCAGATTGGCCCGCTCGATCTTCGTGAGGCGGATGCCAGCTCCGCATCCTCCCATCCTCTGCCTCCAGCGAGGTCGCGGCCAGTCAATGGAGGGGAGCTGTGAACGGCGAAGAAAGCCCCGGGTGGGGAGGAGATGGGATTGGGAGGCAGGAGTCGGCCGGCGGCGCGCGGGGCCTGGCTGGAGGGAACGGTGGGTTGGGCGGGGCGGAGCGCCGCGAGGCAGAGCGTGGCTGCGTTTTCATTTTCTTTCGTACCGATTCAATTCAATTAGTACCACCTCGTTTATATTACAATTTTATCTCGTAAAAGCATATTATGACATGTGAAGAAAGCGTATTGTGACGGTGAACCCGGAGACCCAATCCATGCTTTATTATTAGGGAGAGAGGAGAGATTCAGGTGAAGAGCTCCCCCCGGTGATTTTTCAAAAAAGAAAAAGATTGTGTACATATCCGATGAATAAATGGGCAAGGAAACCAAGTGGTGTCCAGGGAATGATGGCTCGGGTAGCTTGGTAATGATATCAATAAGTAATTATTGTGCAAACAATAACTAATGCAGGTTCCAGGATCTCGTGTGTTGCTGCTGATCACCGAAGGCATATTAGACAAACTCTAATCGATCTAGCCAGTCCAGGCACGACAAGAATGGGCCGCTGCATTGTAATGTATATCCAAGATTCAGAAACATATGATTTCGTTGCTTTCGACTCAGAACTGAACTAAGCTAGGCACCCGAACACCATGCTAGAATCCAGAGGGAAGCATAGCGCTGTTAGCCTAAGCTCCATCACACGTGAGTGTGCTAGTCCTAGTTTGTTTTGCTTAGAATAAGCAATGCATGGCTGATGTGATGTGCACATGCAGCATGCACGTAGAAGTAGTGGAGGGGCCGAGTCTACACACGATCGCCCCGTCTTGTTCTTTCTGTTTTGCTCCTCCCGGTCAGCGTGGCACGCGTGCAAGCTGGAAATCGTGGGATGGCGCGGCATCTCCGGATCGCAGCGGGCTGGCCGGGTTAGTTAGCTAGGTTGATCTTGTAACAGCATAACCAAGAAGAATAGAACGCACGGAAAAGCTGGGGAGTCCGCCCGGCGCAAAACTCACTGTCTTCTTCCTCTCTTCGATCTCTCTCTCGTCATACTCGATCGCCTCGACAGCGACAATTGGCATCAGAGCCTCGGGTGTTTGATCCTTGGCGAGGCGGCGGTGTTTGATCCTCCGAGGTGATGTCCGGTGACGAGTCGGACGGGAAGAACAAGGGCGGCGGCAAGTCGTCGCCGAGGACGCCTTCTGCCAAGGCGCCGCTCGCTCGCCTCACCGGCGACGGCAGCGGCGAGTACCGGGTGGTGGAGCGCGTCGTGCAAGAGGAGTCAGGGGCCTCCATGATGCTGACGCGCACGAATTATCAGGAGTGGGCGTTGGTGATGCAGGTTGCCAGCGTCTGGTCCGCGGTGACCAACGACGGCGCCGACGAAAATGACGACCGGCGCGCGCTGAGCATTATCCTCACCGGCGTTCCGTCGGAGATGCTGCGCGTGCTGCCTGCCAAGGACACGGCGAAGATCGCGTGGGAGACAATCAAAACCATGCGGATGGGCAGCGAGCGCGCACGCGAGGCCAAGGCGCAAGTGCGCCGGCGGGAGTTCGAGGATCTCCGCTTCAAGGACGGGGAATCCATCGAGGACTTCGGGCTGCGGCTCTCCGCCCTCGTCGCCGACCTGGAGTTGTACGGCGACTCCGTCACTGAGCACAAGGCGGTACAAAAATTCCTCCGAGTGGTGCCACACAGGTACCGTCCGATGGCCATGGCTATTGAGTCCTTGATCGACCTGAAAACGCTGTCGATTAAGGAGCTCGTCGGCCGCTTGTCTGCCTGCGAGGACAACTACGAGCTCGACGACGGCACGCAATCCTCCGGTCACCTGCTGCTCATACACGAGGAGTGGTTGGCCCGAGAGAGGCTGGGCGGCGGTGGTGGATCGTCGTCCGGCGGCAGCGGCAGCGGAGGCAAGAACAAATTGACCGCCAAGCCTAAGGCACAGGGCGGCAGAAAGGGCGCGCCCGGGAACGCCGGGGCAGGTGGCTCTGGCAGCAATAAGAAGAAGGGCAAGTGTCACCATTGTGGCATTCCAGGGCACTGGAAGAAGGAGTGCCGCACGTGGCTTCGGGAGCAAGAGCAAAAGGGAAGGAACGAGCAGGCGCACCTGGCCCAGGCGGGCGATGATCATGATCAGGGCCTGCTCATGGCCGTGGTCAGCACTGTAACAGCATAACCAAGAAGAATAGAACGCACGGAAAAGCTGGGGAGTCCGCCCGGCGCAAAACTCACTGTCTTCTTCCTCTCTTCGATCTCTCTTTATTGCTTTGGTTTAATCACCATTGCAGGAAGATGGATGAGTCTATGATTGGGAGTATTAGACGTAGACTGCCTATGCTTGATGGAGAGTTCTATAATGCTTGGAAAAATGAGATGCTTGAGATTTCCAATGAATATCACTTGAAAAAGTACATTACTACCCCTTGTGCATCCCTTATTGATCCTTTGCATCCTACCCCAGATGAGTCTCTTGACGTGATTCGGAATCTTAGAACGTCAATCTTATCACTAGAGGATTGCCTAGAAATTTGATTACTTGCTTGCCAACTCTTGAATGTGCTTACACCATATGGAGATTTCTTGAGGAATGATTTCCAAACTATTCCTTGAAAAACTTAGACGAGACTGTTCACAAGTCCATTGCTTTAAATAAGATGATTCCTAATGATCCTAAGTTTGGTGATTGTCTATTTGAGTTTTGTGACCTTATGCGTGCCAAAGGAGATGTTGGAATCATTAGCAACATCATTTCTGAAGTCATTAGAATTCATAAAGATGCACATTGTCCTAATCACAAAACTAAGGAATCACTCTCTCTAGGAAATGATCAATCACAAGATGATGTTGAACATGGATACTATGATGAGGATGATGATAATGACTATGATCTTGATGAGTCTATGAGACACTTTGTCTTATGGCTAACCTTCGCGGCTACATGGCTGGAGGAAAGGAATGGGTTCTTGATAGTGAATGTACCGATCACATGACTAGAGACAAGGATATGTTTCGTGAGCTTGCTGAAAACGACGGCCCTCGAAAGTATGTAACTTTTGGTGACAACTCAAAGGGTAAGGTGGTTGGCCTCGGTATGGTGGCCATCTCACATGACAGCTCCATACAAAATGTTATGCTCGTTGAATCTCTTGGCTATAATTTACTTTTTGTATCTAGACTAGCCAATTTCGGTTTCAGTGTCCTATTTACTGAAGTAGATGGCCAAGTGTTTCGAAGAGATAATCATAATATGGTCTTTACCGGTATACGTCGAGGTGATCTATACATTGTTGATTTCACTAAAAATGCTCA
The DNA here is from genome assembly GCF_018294505.1 of Triticum aestivum. Taxonomy (NCBI): domain Eukaryota; kingdom Viridiplantae; phylum Streptophyta; class Magnoliopsida; order Poales; family Poaceae; genus Triticum; species Triticum aestivum. Next base: position 707,587,871 of record NC_057807.1, read on the forward strand.
ACATAGAACTTGCTTAATTGCTAAATCCTCTAGAGGTTGGTTGTGGCATAGACGATTAGGTCATGCGGGCATGTGAAATCTTGACAAGCTTATTAAAGGTGATCATATCCTTGGTGTTAAAGATGTTATATTTGACAAGGATAGACTTTGTAGTGCTTGCCAAGCAGGAAAACAAGTTGGAGGAAGTCATCCCGTGAAGAACATCATGACCACAAGAAGACCGCTTGAGCTACTTCACATGGATCTTTTTGGTCCCAACGCCTACAAAAGTCTCGGTGGTAACTCATTCAGATTGGTCATTGTTGATGATTTTTCAAGATTTAGGTGGGTGTTCTTTCTTGCTGATAAATCGCAGGTCCAAAAGATCTTCAAGAACTTCGCTAGGAAGGCCCAAAATCAATTTGAAGTGAAGATCAAGAGGTTCGCAGCGACAATGGAACAGAGTTCAAGAACGCCAATGTGGACACCTTTCCTGACAAAGAAGGGATTTCACATGAGTTATCGGCTACGCACATGCCTCAACAAAATGGAGTTGTTGAGAGGAAGAACCGTACGCTCATTGAAATGGCGAGAATGATGCTTGATGAGTACAAGACGCCAAAACACTTTTGGGCGGAAGCGGTTGAGACAGCTTGCCATGCAACGAATCTTCTATATCTTCACAAGCTACTCAGCAAGACGGCATACGAGCTTCTCACCGGTAACAAACCCCAAGTTGGATACTTTTGGGTATTAGGCTCAAAGTGCTACATTCTTGATAAGCATCGTCATTCGGAATTTGCTCCTAAATCTCATGAACGTTTCCTACTCGGTTATGGCTCAAACTCTCACACATACCGTGTCTACAACAATTTCAGCCGGAAGGTTGAAGAAACGGTAGATGTAAAGTTTGATGAATCTAACGGCTCGCAAGTAGAGCAATTGCCAATTGATGTAGGTGACAAAGATCCTTCAGAAGCAATACAAGACTTGTCTATTGGTAAGATTCGCCCAACGGAGGTGAAGGAGAGCACCTCATCCGTCCAAGTGGAAGAGTCAACTTCACGCTGATACGTCCCCAACATATCTGCAATTTATGAAGTATTCATGCCATTATATTATCATTCTTGGATGTTTTACAATCATTTTATAGCAACTTTATATTATATTTTGGGACTAACCTATTGACCCAGTGCCCAGTGCCAGTTGCTGTTTTTTGCTTGTTTTTTACATCGCAGGAAATCAATATCAAACGGAGTCCAAACACCGCGAAACTTCCTGTGGATTTTTTATGGACCAGAAGAAAGCCAGTGGACCAAGGAAGCACCTGGGGGTCTGTTCGACGGGAGCAGCACCCACCAGGGTGCGCCAAGGGGCCTAGACGCGCCCTGGTGGGTGCTGCCCACCTCAGGTGCCCCCTGGACCGCCTCTTTGCCCTATAAATTTCCAAATATTCCAAAACCCTTCGGGGTAGCCCTAGATCAGAAGTTCCGCCGCCGCATGGCCTCTTTAACCACGGGATCCAATCTAGACCCCGTTCCGGCACCCTGCCAGAGGGGGGAATCATCACCGGTGGCCATCTTCATCATCCCGGCTGCCACCACGATGAGGAGGGAGTAGTCCACCCTCGGGGCTGAGGGTTTGTACCAGTAGCTATGAGTTTAATCTCTCTCTCTCTCTCTCTCTCTTGTTCTTGAGATGTCACGATCTTGATGTATCACGGGCTTTGTTAATATAGTTGGATCATATGGTGTTTTCCCCTCTCTGTCTTGTTGTGATGAATTGAGTTTTCCCTTTGAGATTTTGTTCTTTCCGGATTGAATACTTTTATGGATTTGAGATAACTTGATATATGTCTTGCGTATGAATACTCGTGGTGACAATGGGGTATTATATTGATTCACCTGAGATATGTTTTGGCACTCAACTTGCGGATCCCCGAGGTGACATTGGGGTAATCTATGCATAGGGGTTTATGCATGTTCTCGTCTTTTGTTTCTTCGGTAGAAATCTTGGGGCACTCTTTGAGGTTCTTTGTGTTGGATTGAGTATTATGAATCTGAATTTGCTTTGGTGTTATTTTAGTATGAACTCTTGATAGATCGACCAGAAAGAATAACTTGGTGTTATTTTAGTACGAACTCTTGATAGATCGATCGGAAAGAATAACTTGGTGTTATTTTTGTACGAACTCTTGGATAGATTGATCGGAAAGAACAGCTACAAACAATTTCTTCTTATGTTCTCCGCTAGATAGGAACTTTGGAGTGATTCTTCATCGCACTTTGAAGGATGGTTATATGATCCAATTAGATTAGCATTGTTGAGAGATTGCACTAGTGAAGGTATGCACCTTAGGCCTCATTTTCCATCATTGCAATACCGTTTGTGCTCCGTTTTAGTATTTACTACCTTGCTATTTTTATTGTTTGCACTACAAAAACTCATATCTACTATCCATATTACACTTTTATCACCATCTCTTCACCGAACTAGTGCACCTATACAATTTGCCATTGTATTGGGTGTGTTGGGGACACAAGAGATTTCTTGTCTTTGATTGCAGGGTTGCTTGAGAGACTATCTTCATCCTACGCCTCCCACGGATTGATAAACCTTAGGTCATCCACTTGAGGGAAAATCGCTACTGTCCTACAAGAGAGAGAGAGAGGAAGCCATCTAGCTACTAACTACGGACCCGTAGGTCTACAAAGAACTACTCACGCATCATAGGAGAGGCACCAATGGAAGTGGGGAACCCCTCCATGACGGTGTCTAGATTGGATCTGGTGGTTCTGGACTCTGCGGCAGCTGGACCAATATTTCATCGACTCCCCTAGGGTTTCTAGAATATTGTGGTATTTATAGAGCATAGAGGCGGTTTGGGGGGCACCCGACATGGGCAGAACCCTCCCCCCCAAGGGCGCGCCTGGGCCTCCTGGCGTGCCCTGGTGAGTGCTGCTCACCTCGAGCAGCCCCTCACGTGCTTCCTTGGCCCATTGGCTTTCATCTGGCCCAAAAAAATTCCTACAGGAGTTGCGTTGCGTTTGGACTCCGTTTGATATTAATTTCCTGTGATGTAAAAAACATGCAGAAAATAGCAACTGGCACTGGCACTATGTCAATAGGTTAGTACCAAAAATGACTATAAAATGATTGTAAAACATCCAAGAATGATAATATAACTACATGGAACAATCAACAATTATAGATACGTTGGAGACGTATCAGCATCGCCAAGCTTAATTCCTGCTCGTCCTCGAGTAGATAAATGATAAAAACAGAATTTTTGATGTGGAATGTTGCCTAACATGTTCATCACATTCTTTTCTTTATAGCATGGACATATGGACTTTTATATGATTCAAAGCAATAGTCTAGTTTTGACATGAAGACTTTAATACTCAAGCATACCAACAAGCAACCATGTCTTTCAAAATATCAACACTAAAGCAAGTTATCCCTAGCCCATCATGCTCAATCATTGATCCATTCATGAAACACACTTGAATATTAGCTACACCCAATGCTCAAATACGATCATAGTGCCCCTTAGTTGGTGCTTTATAAGAGAAGATGGAGACTCAAATTCAAAATAAAAATTGCATAAGCAAAAGAAAGGCCCTTCGCGGAGGGAAGTAGTGATTTGTAGAGGTGCCAGAGCTCAAAGCTTAAATTGAGAGATAAAATTATTTTTGAGAGGCATACTTTTTTTTTGAACGCTCACTGACAGTAGGAGAGGCTCCTACTGACTTTTAAATTAAAACAACACCTGAATCAGGGGAGGTGTGACCCCATGAAATACAGTGGAATCTGGGTACAAAAGATAACTTACTATGTAGAAGAGGCAACCAAACAGACTACACAACAGATTTGGGGGAGGGGGGGGCAAAGGTCAGACGGCGTGCACTACTTCCCTGATGAAGGGATGGAGAGAGTCTCTCGTGCGATGCACCATCATGGACATGTCCGTTCTGAATCTGTCTCTCCAAGACTCAAACGAGGGTGTCATATTTCTAAAGTGCTTATTATTCCTCTCTTTCCACACTCCCCAAGCGGCAATGATAAAAGTCTCCATGAACAACGGTCCACTCCAGGACCTCTCCCCCCCCCCATGAATGAGTTCCAGTCTGCATTGAGAATCATGCCAGAGTATCCCAATCGCATCCCAGCACCTTGCGGCGAACGGGCATTTGAAGAACAGGTGCACCACTGTCTCTTCCGGGGGCGTGTCACAGAGCAAGCAGGTGTACACATCACCCTCCAGTTTGTATTGTCTCCTCCTCAGCATGTTACGAGTATTCAGTCGATCTGCGAACAACAGCCATGCGAAAACTTTCCACTTGTTTGTGCATTTGGATTTCCAGATCCAAGGAAAGACTGCATCAACAGGAACATCTTTAAAGCAGTACTCATAAAAAGCATTGGATTTGAATACTCCCAGCCCTCTAGCATCCCAGAGACAGCACCATCTGTCAGTTCTGTTACTCTCCGGATTAAACCCAGCAGTCAACGCCTGAATCTCCTCAACTTCCACCCTAGCCTGGGGAGAAAAAGGTATGTGAAAAGCCGCTCCAATGGTGTAGACCTCAGTATTTTCTGAACTGTCACATCCTCCTCTCTAGCAAATGAGAAAGCCCGCGGGTACTTGGTCTCAAGAGGCTGATTGCTCCAGAGATCCTTCCAAAACAAAGCTGTACTTCCATCTCCAATTTTGATCTGGGTCACTCCCCTAAAGATATCTGATAACTGCATGAGATCCCGCCACCATAAGGAGCCACATGGGTCGGAGGCATGCGGTACATTAACTGAGTAGTATGAACTCCAAACAAGGTTCACCCACGGCACATCCAGCTTATTATAAAACTTGTATAGCTGTTTAAGCAAGAGACCTTGATTCTGAATCTTAAGGTCCATGATCCCAAGACCCCCTACGGCCTTGGGGCGGCAGATGAGCTCCCATGAGGCAAGGGAAGTGCTTTTCATCCCGTCTTCCGTCTTTTTGCTCCAGAAGCAGATTCTATGGATTTTATCCAGATGTTCCACAATCTTGGGAGGGATCCTGAGCGAAAACATGGCATACACCAACAGCGACGACACCACCGAGTTAACGTAGGTGAGTTTTGAGCCGTAGTCCAGTAAGTTACTGGCCACAGACACTCTTCGCTCGACAGACGTCACAAGTGGCATGAAATCCATCACAGTGGGCTTAGTAGTCCCAAGTGGGAGTCCTAAATAGGTAAAAGGCATTTCCCCCACAACACAACCAAACATGTCAGCAAAACCCAGAGCCTCAGCAGGCGCAACATTAATCGGGATCAGGGTAGATTTCTGAAAATTGAGTCTCAACCCAATAGAAGCCGCATAATCCACCAAGAGATTTTTTAGAGTCTCAACCTGATCCTTCTCAGCTGGGAGGAAGACAATCGTGTCGTCCGCATATTGAATCACCGGGTAGTCCCTCTCCGCTGATGGGATTGGTGCCTGAAGCACCCCCGCGCGGAAAGAGGCATACTTTTCCTACCAACGAAAACGGCTTGGAGCATCCCAACACTTTCCATGCTATATACATCATAGGCGGTTCCTAAATAGAAAATAAAGTTTATTCCTTTTTCCACCATAACTTTCACTTTCCATGGCTAATCGTATCCACGGGTGCCTTCCATACCAACACTTTCCAAGAAATTTATTATTTGACAACATAAAGAAAATTCATTTATTCATTTCGGGACTGGGCAACCCTAGTACCTTTGACGTACTCTCGTGCAATGACAAGTGAATAAACACTCATCGTGAGAATAACACATCTAGCATGGAAAACGTAGGCTACCCTTTACCGCCTCGCGAGTAGTAGAGCACACAAAAGAGAGATTTATTTTGAACATTAGAGATGGCACATGCAAATTTTCTTAGAACGGCATGGAAATACCGCATATAGGTAGGTATAGTGGACTCATAAGGTAAAACTGGTTTAAAGGGTTTTGGATGCACAAGTAGTGATCATACTTAGTGCAAAATGAAGGCTAGCAAAAAGATTGAGAAGCGACCAACCAAAAAGCGAAAAATCTTGTACCCAAGCATTAAGCATAAGTAACACCGAATAATGCACTATAAGTAGGATATAAATTTCGTTCTTGCATAGGGAATCACAAACCTTAACATTAATATTCTTACTAAAGCACAATTACTCATCAACATGACTCACATATCATATCGTCATATCTCAAAACCATTACTAAGAATCAAGTTTATTTTGTCCAATGATCTTCATGAAAGTTTTTATTGTATCCTCCTTGGATAGCTATCACCTTGGGACTATTTTCATGTGTTGCTTTTGATAGGCTCAAACAAATATAAGTGGAGATCATGAGCATAATCTTTTTTCCTTTCTTTCTTTCAAAATAATCTAAGTCAAGCAAGAGAGAATTTCTTAAATATTTACTAACTCCCAAATAAATATAAGTGAAGCATGAGAGCATTTCTTCAAAATTAACAAAGCACACTGTGCTCAAAAAGATATAAGTGAAGTACTAGAGCAAATCCATGGCTCTACAAATTTAAGTGAAACATAGGAGCAAGCATAGCATAATTTTTGGCTCTCTCAAAAGGGTGTGTCCAGCAAGTATTCAACAATTTAAACACAAAGAAAAACAAGAAAAGACTCATATCATACAAGACGCTCCAAGCAAAACTCATATTATGTGACAAATAAAAATATAGTTTCAAGTAAAATACTGATGGTCCTTAGAAGAAAGCGGGGATGCCACTTGGGGGCATCCCCAAGCTTAGTTGCTTGCTACTTATTTGAATATTATCTTGGGGTGCCTCGGGCATCCCCAAGCTTAGCCTTTTGCTTATCCTTATTCCTTCATCCATCGTAAGATAACCCAAAACTTGAAAACTTCAATCACACAAAACTCAAACAAAACGTTCGTGAGATCCGTTAGTATAAGAAACCAAACCACTACTATAAGTACTGTAGAAAACCTATTCTTTTTTTTTGCATTATATCTAATGTATTCCAACTTTTCCATGGAAAAAATCATCAAAGGAAACCATAGAATCATCAAAACAAGCACACAACGCAAAGAAAATAGAATCTGTCAAAAACAGAACAGTCTGTAGCAATCTGAAAATTGCGAATACTTATGTAGCTCCAAAAATTATGAAATAAATTGTTGGACGTGAGTAATTTGTATATTAATCCTATTCAAAAAGAATCAACTTAAAATCACTCTTCTGTAAAAAATTACAACGAATCTCGTGAGTGCGAAAGTTTCTGTTTTTCAGCAAGATCAAATAAACTTTCACCCAAGTCTTCCCAAAGGCATTGCTTGGAAAAAACACTAATTAAAACACAAAAAACACAATCATAACAGTAGAATAATTGTGCTAACACTCAAGAACATAAAGAAAAAAGCAAAAATAAATTTTATTCATTGCCCAACAAGCGCTACCGTTTTACACCCCTAGCTAGGCATAATTTTATTGATGCTCACATGAAGGACAAGAATTGAAGCATAAAGAGAGAATCATAAAAATTGTGAAAAACACATTTAAGTCTAACATGCTTCCTATGCATAGGCATTTTGTAGGCAAACAAATTATCAAGAAAAGAAATATTTAGCATATACAAGGAAGAAGAAAGAAACAATAGCAATCTCAACATGAAGAGAGGTAATTTAGTAACATGAAAATTTCCACCACCATATTTTCCTCTCTCGTAATAATTACATGTAGGATCATACACAAATTCAACAATATAATCATCACATAAAATATTCTCTATATGACTCACATGCATGCAAAGTTGACACTCTTCCAAAATAGTGGGATTATCATCAAATGAAGTCATGACCTCTCCAAGCCCACTTTTATCAAAAAATTCATAAGATTGATCAGTCTCCAAAATAGTGGGATCATTATTACCTAGAGTTGACGCTCTTCCAAACCCACTTTTAATATTATTACAAACGTATTCATCATGAGGCTTAAATAAATTTTCAAGATCATAAGAAGAATCACCCCAATCATGATCATTGCAATAAGTAGTGGACATATCAAAATTAGCATCCCCAAGCTTGCGGCTTTTTCATATTATTAGCACAATTGACATAAATAGATTTATAGTAATGCCATTGCAATCATGCTTTTATGCAAGGAGCTATCATAAATTTCTTCTATAATCAATTCATCACAATTTTCAGATTCACGAATTTGAAGCAAAACTTCATAGAGATACTCAAGTGCACTCAAATCACTAGCAACTGGTTCAACATAGTTAGATCTCTTGAAAAGATTAGCAAGTGGATGAGGATCCATATCAATAAACTTCTAGCAAGCAAAGATGTAAGCAAATAGAAGGCACATGGCAACACAAGCAAACATGAGATCTGACGAGAAAAGGGGCGAACGAGAAAGTCGATGAATAAAACGACAAATTTTTGTGAAGTGGGGGAGAGGAAAACGAGAGGTAAATGGCAAATAATGTAAATTGCGAGGAGATGAGATTTGCGATTAGGAACCTGGTTGATGTTGAAGATCCTCCCCGGCAACGGCGCCAGAAATTCCTTTTGATGTCTGCTAGAACTACGTCGGTATTTCCCCAAAGAAGAAGGGATGATGCAGTATAGCGACGGTAGGTTTTTCCCTCAGTGATGAGACCAAGGTTATCGAACCAGTAGGAGAACCTCCTCACACAAATAACAAATACTCGCAACCCAACGTGTTAAAGGGGTTGTCAATCCCTTTCGGGTACGGCGCCTCAAGATAGGCAAAAACGTGAGGTAAAAACTCATAGATATGATAAATAGGTCGCGGAACAAATAAATTGCAGCAAGGTATTTTTGTATTTTTGGTTTAATATATCTGAAAATGAATGCAAGGGAAAATAGATCACAAAGGCAAATATGATGAAAAGAGACCCGGGGGCCGTAGGTTTCACTAGTGGATTCTCTCGAGAAAAATTGCAAACGGTGGGAAAACAATTACTGTTGAGCAATTGATAGAACTTCAAATAATCATGACGATATCCAGGCAATGATCATTATATAGGCATCACGTCCAAGATTAGTAGACCGACTCCTGCCTGCATCTACTACTATTACTCCACACATCGACCGCTATCCAGCATGCATCTAGTGTATTAAGTTCATGAGAAAAAGGAGTAATGCAATAAGAACGGTGACATGATGTACATGAGATCCGTTTATCTATTGCGGCAGATATAGATCTCATTTTGTTATCCTTAGTAGCAACAATACATATTGCAGCAGAAGCAAATCAATTCATGACATCTGGGGCAGGGGGACCGGTTCAGCCTCGGGTGATGGCACCTCCTCATGGGAATATGGCCCCGGCCCGCTACGTACCAACACCACCGGGTCACTTTTCTAACCCCATGGAGAACCTGATCGCAACATCGGCACATTTGGCGGCTCTCCCAGTGGACGGCGACGATCCAACAACGATGGAGATGCGAAGGATCAGAACTCGTCCAGACGGCTCTGGCTCAGCAAGAGGCTTATTCTTATAGTCGAGACAAGATTCATTCGACTCCTCGCCCAAGCCGGAGTCCGAGTTATAGCAGGCACATGGAGTTGGAAGCTTTGTCAAGCAACGCCCAGCGCCGTAGCCAGCCCGGCGGTTATAATCCGATACAGGACAGGATACGTCAAGAGGACGGGCGGGCAGCTCAACTAGCGGCTCAGCAGGTGGCTCATCAAACCTTCCCGGACTATCCAACAACTTCTGTTGAGGCAAGAGTGGCCACTAGAACCAGCGGTGTTCCTTGTTTAGTACCAGCTTTGCGTAATGTGCGTCTGCCCAAGGACTTCAAGGGACCCCGAAAGGTGCCAAATTATGCGGCCGACTTACAGCCTGGGGCGTGGATCGAAAGCTATGAGATGGCCATGGAATTGTTGGAGGTCAGTGATGCAGCAATGGCTAAGTACTTCACCATGATGTTGGATGGAACGGCCCGAACTTGGTTAAAGGGCCTGCCGCCTAATTCCATCGGCTCATGGGCGGAATTAAAGGCCTAGTTCATTTAGAACTTCAAAGACACCTGCAAGCAGTCCATGTCAATTGTCGACTTAACTAATTGTAAGCAAGAGGAGGGTGAATATACCACTCATCGGGTGCGCCGGGTCAAGGATATAATACATTCGTTTGACAAGATGGATCCCGGCTCTGCAGTCCTCATGTTGGAGAAAAATTGCCGATTTGAACCGATGAGACAAAAGCTGGGGCGCCTCAAGCGTGATTGTAATGATATGGGTCAGCTGATGGCGGCTCTAGTCAAACACGCCGATTCTGATAATTCCAAGGATCCTGTGTCTGATGAGGAAAGGGCGGGGAAGGGAAAGAAGAATGGCAATGAGAAGGGCTATCAACATAACCCGGCAAATTAAGGAGGCAACAAGCGTAAAGCCGATGGTAATCCGGAGTTTGTGGCCAACGCTAATGCACAAGGTAATAATCAGAGACGCAAGGGGAGGCCGCCCCATTGATCTGGCGGGTCAAGTCCATCTCTTGAGTAGCTGCTCAATGAACCCTGTCCGAGACATGGCACCCGGGAAAGGCCAGGTACTCACTTATGGAAGGATTGCGCGATCATGAAGACTTTCAAGAATTCCAACACGTTCGACGGTAATCATGGGTCGGGTGGCGGCTCAGGTGCCGGCGGTTTTCATGGCCCGGGTGGCGGTTCAAATTCCGGCTTTCAGGGAAATCAAGGTGGCTATAATCACCAGCAGTCTGGTCAGGGAGGTCAACAACAGCAGCAGTCAGGTTATCAGAGCAATCCAAAGCAGCTGAATAGTGGACAGTATCATGTGTTCACCACTAGCTTATGCAAGCAAGACCAGAAGCTTCATAAAAGGGATGTGAACGCTGTTGAGCCGGCAATTCCCCGTTATTTAAGGTGGTTAGAGCAGCCTATTGTGTGGAGTAGAGAGGATCACCCTCCCCGGGTTGACAATCCGGGTCAGTTAGCTTTGGTGGTAGCACCTCAAGTCGATGGATATAAGTTTACTAAGGTACTCATGGATGGAGGTAGCAGCATCAACATCCTCTATTATGAGACCTTTCGACGTATGGGGTTGACTGACAAAAATTTGAAGACATCCAACACTGTTTCCCATGGAGTGGTGCCTGGTAAGTCGGCATACCCAGTTGGAAAGATTGAGCTGGAGGTGTCCTTTGGAGATGAATATGATTCTAGGACTGAGAAATTAACCTTTGAGGTGGTCAAAATCAAAATCCCATATCACGCTCTGTTTGGTCGGCCGGCTTACGCCAAGTTCATGGTGTGGCCGTGTTATGTTTACTTGCAGTTCAAGATGCCGGGTCACAAGGGCACCATTATTGTGCATGGGAGTCGAAAGATAGCCCTGGAATGTGAGGAGGGCGATGCGGCTTATGCCGAGTCTGTTTGCACAGCAGAGGAGCTAAAATTTTATCAAGATAACGTTGACCCGGCGGATATGACACCTCTGAAGAAGCCGACCACAGAGCATGACCCGGCGATTAAGTTTAAGTCAGCTGATGAAACCAAGCTTGTTGATTTTACTCCAGGCGACTCATCTAAACAATTCAACATTAGTGCCAATCTGGATCCTAAATAGGAAGGCGCGCTCATCGAGTTCATCCGTGAGAATCTGGACATCTTTGCATGGAAACCTTCTGACATGTCGGGTGTACCGAGGGAACTCACTGAGCACACTCTTAATATTGATCCGAAGTTTAAGCCGGTCAGGCAGTTTCTCCGGCGGTTCAACGAAGAGAGGCGGAAAGCTATTGGTGAGGAGGTGGCCCGGCTCTTGGCGGCCGGGTTTATTGTTAAAGTTTTTCACCCTGAGTGGTTGGCTAACCCGGTGCTTGTACTTAAGAAGAATGGCACCTGGCAGATGTGTGTGGATTACATGGACTTAAATAAGGCTTGTCCGGCTGATCCTTTTGCTCTCCCCCGTATTGATCAAATCATTGATGCTACGGCGGGTTGTGAGCGCTTGAGGTTTTTGGATGCTTACTCTGGTTATCATCAGATCAAGATGACAGTTAAGGACCAGGAGAAGACTGCCTTCATTACTCCGTTTGGAGCCTTCTGCTATGTGTGTATGCCTTTTGGGCTCAAGAGTGCCCAGGCGACTTATCAGTGGTGTGTACAGAACTGTCTGCACAATCAGATTGGGTGCAATGTTCACGCCTATGTGGATGATATAGTGGTGAAGTCCAGATAGAAGGAAACCTTGATAAATGATCTGAAGGAAACCTTTGCAAATCTCCGGTTCTACAAGATGATGCTTAACCCGGCCAAATGTGTGTTCAGTGTGCCAGCAGGCAAACTTTTGGGTTTTTTGGTCTCTAACAGAGGTATTGAAGCTAATCCGGAGAAACTCAAGGCAATCACCTCTTTGGCTAAACCGGCGTGCATCAATGATGTTCAGTGACTGGCGGGTCGTATCGCTGCTTTAAGTCGGTTCATAAGCCGGTTAGGTGAGAAGGCCATACCGCTGTATCAGCTGATGAAGAAAACAGACAGGTTTGTCTGGAGTGATGCTGCTAATGCTGCCTTTGAAGATTTAAAGAGACAGTTGTCTGAACCGCTGATTCTTGTGGCTCCCATTGATAAAGAGTCGCTGCTATTATACGTGGCTGCTAACTCACGTGCTGTCAGTGTTGAAATTGTGGTGGAGCGCAAGGAGGCTGGCAAGGAGCATCCGGTTCAATGACCGGTTTACTACATCAGTGAGGTGCTCAGTGAGTCTAAGCAAAGATATCCGCATTGGCAGAAGCTTGTTTATGGAGTGTTCATGGCGAGCCGGAAGCTTAAGCAATACTTCCAGGGTCACCCCATCACTGTGGTAAGCTCTGCTCCTTTGGGAGACATCATCCAGAATAGAGAGGCCACAGGACGAGTCGCCAAGTGGGCCATCGAGCTTGGGCCTCATGGTTTGAAGTATGTGCCACGTACTGCTATTAAGTCTCAATCCCTGGTGGACTTTATCAATGATTGGACAGAGCTGCAGACACCTGAGGAGAAGCCGGATAACACGTATTGGACTATTCACTTTGATGGATCCAGGCAGTTGGAAGGCTCAGGGGCTGGAGTCGTTTTAACTTCCCCTCGAGGTGACAAATTTTGTTATGTGCTCCGGCTCATGTTTCCTTGTACTAATAATGCAGCTGAATATGAGGCCTCACTCCATGGTCTTCAGATGGCCAAAGAGATGAATTTGAGCCGAGTAAGGTGTTTGGGAGACTCAGATCTCGTGGCTCAACAAGTGTCAGGCAAGTGGGACTCCAAGGACCCCCTCATGGCGGCTTATCATCGCGAAGTTGATGCTGTAGCTGGGCAATTCAAGGGTTATCAAGTAGAGCACATTGATCGAAGGAAGAATGAGGCGGCTGATGCTTTAAGTCGGCTGGGATCTCAACGTAAGCCAGTACCGCCTAACACCTTTTTGGATGTTTTGCATAATCCTTCTATCAAGTTACCCACAGAGGAGGACTTCGTTGTTCCAGACCCGGAAGCACAGTTGGTGGCAGCTCTTCACATCATCCCGGATTGGACAGTGCCATATTTGGCTTACATGACCCGGGGAGAGTTGCCTGAGGATGAGACCTTGGCGAGACAAATCACCCGGCGGTCTAAGTCCATGACAATTGTTCATGGTGAGCTGCATCATCGCAGTGTCACTGGGGCGTTTCAACATTGTGTATCGCCTACGGAAGGTCAGGAAATACTTCGGGAGATCCATGAAGGCGATTGTGGTCATCATGTCGGCTCAAAATCTCTTGTGGCCAAGGCTTTCTGTCATGTTTTTTATTGGCTGACGGCTCATGTTGATGCGGAAGATCTTGTCAGTAAATGTGACGGTTGTCAAAAATTCTCACGACGAGCTCATGTGCCGGCTCAAGAATTGAGGATGATTCCAATTACTTGGCCATTTGCAGTCTGGGGGCTTGATATGGTCGGGCCTTTCAAAAGGTCTAAGGATAAAAAGACACACCTCCTAGTGGCGGTGGATAAATTTACAAAGTGGGTTGAGGCAGAGCCGGTCAGTAAGTGTGATGCAGCCACGGCAGTTTAGTTCATGAAAAAGGTGATTTTTCGCTTTGCTTTTCCACACAGCATCATAACTGATAATGGCACTAATCTCTCCAAAGGTGCTACGGAAGAGTTCTGTCAACGAGAACATATCCGGCTTGATGTTTCTGCGGTAGCTCATCCTCAATCCAATGTTCAAGCAGAAAGAGCCAATCAGAAGATCTTGAAAGGTATAAAACCCCGGCTCTTGGTCCCCTTACAACGGATGCCGGGTTGTTGGGTGGAGGAATTACCCTCTATGATTTGGAGTATCAACACTACACCTAACAGATCTACGGGTTATACACCTTTCTTCATGGTGTACGGAGCAGAGGCGGTCCTGCCAAGTGACATCCATCATGACTCGCCCCGCGTGGCGGCTTACGTTGAAGCTGATAATGAACGAGCTCGTCAGGATGCACTTGACTTGTTGGATGAAGAGCGAGACTTGGCAATAGCCCGCTTGGCGATTTACCAGCAAGACCTGCGCCGCTACCACAGCCGACGGGTTAGGTCCAGAACCTTTCAGGAAGGTGATTTAGTGATCCGGCTCATCCAGGATCAATCCGATATGCACAAGCTATCTCCCCCTTGGGAAGGACCCTTTGTGGTCAGCAAGAACCTGAACAACGGGTCATATTACCTCATCGATGTTTGAGAACACAAAGACTCACATAAGTCGGAGGAGGAGACCCGTCAGCCGTGGAATATCGCTCATCTTTGGCCTTACTATACTTGAGCCACCAGCTCTCGGGATGTACATATATTTTGAGATGTATACATTATGAAAAGCAATAAAGTAGGACCTTCATCCTTTTCATCCTCAAATGTTTACATGTCTTCCTTACTATGTGGTTGAAACAACCAATAGGGAGCGGATCATATTTGAATCCGGCTTTCCCTTTGGTATGGCTTATGATCATATCTGAATCTAGCCATGATCACTAGGGGGCTTCCTGTTCAAACATAGGTCGTATTCGAACCAAAGAGAACATAGCTGTCGGTACCCTCTTGATCGGCATACTACCAAACCCACTAGGGGGCTTCTTGATCATATCTGAATCATAGCTCAACCCCTTTGGGTCTGACGTGGATCGTATTCGAATCAGCGTCATTAAACAACTCTTATGGTCACTTGGGGGCTTCCTGTTCAAACATAGGTCGTATTCGAACCAAAGAGAACATAGCTGTCGATACCCACTTGATCAGCATCGCCAGAGCCACTGGGGGCTATATGATCGTATCCGAATCTTAGCTTAACCCCTTTGGAACGGTTTACTGATCGTATTCAAATCGGCGGCTTTTGAATTTTGTCTATCTCTTATAAAACTTTGCAAATCACAATTGTTTGACGGTTTGCAGATCTTTTTCTGAAAGCACTTATGGGGTGATTTTTATCCCACCGGCTTACGTTTGATCAAATACAGTTGTTGGTGCATAACAAGCATCATATGTGCAAGGTTTCAGGATTAAAAAGCTTACCCTCATTGTTCGGGTCGCATAAGCCGGCAAGGTAATCAAAGGATCACAGGTATGCTGTTACGATTGTGTCTTAAGGATATAATTGAGAACCGGCCTTTTTATGATTTTTTGATTCATACTCCGGGTTATCTGAAAAACATATGACCCGCCATGCGGTAAAGCCGCCAAGGGACTTGCGTTTTTGTTCTGTATGTAGGGCAACTAAAGCAGAAGATCAATATAAACCGGAAGAATATAACGACGGCGGCTTGAACAAGGGTTGAGCGCCTCAAACATGCGCGATGGCATGACAAAATCAAGTTTTTCTTCTACCCTATTACAAGACTCCCCGAGTCTGGATAATGAATCATTGTTGTCTACAAGGCATAAAAATAAGACGCCCGATGGATCACTCATTTTGTTGGCCTGAAGTTTCCGGGTCATCCCTTTCCGCTCCTCTGTCGGCTGCCCTGTCCTGGAAGGTTGATGATGACCAGTCAATGTCACTCAAAGCTTCAAATTCAGCTTCATCATCAATTAGCCCGGCCGGATCGACTTCGGGGGCGAAGGTATGCTTACGAATTGGAGGGATCAAGCTGACTGCATCATAATGTGGCCTTGCGATCCTCTGATTTTGGCTGTCGTAACCTGGCTGGTACTTGGTGAGGTCCGTGTCATTCCCGATCAGAGTGGCCACAGGACGTATTTCCTTCACGCAGGCGATGAAGTCCTTCTCCTCAAATGGGGAGCCATCCTCCTTAAAGCTTGGATATCCAAGGGAGATGTCGGCCGGGTCCAGCTCTGGTAACCATGCCTTGGACGGCTTAAGGCGGCTATGGCTCCGGCTCTTGCAGAAGCACGTCTCAATTCTTGGACCCGTTGAGGGAGCACAGCAAGCCGTTTTAATACATCAGCCAGGAGATTGGGAACCTCATTTGACAAAGCCACAATGGCTAAAGCACGTTGTGACCCGGTGTAGAGTTGTTCCACCAATGTATAAACCGCCTTTAGCTTTGTTAACATGTTCTGGTTCAGATTAGAGCTCCTGGGGCCTGCATTAGCACACATCAGGTGAGCCGGAGATGACAAACAAGGTACTTGTCGGAAAAAGATTTACAGTATTTAACACTGGCAGAATAGCTTACCAAAGATTGCTGGGACCATCTGAGATATATGGCGTTTTAAGCCAGTTAACTCAGCTGTTGTGTCTGCTAGAGCCGCTTCTGCTTTCTCTGCCCAGGTGACCAAGGAGGCCTTTTCATCAGCCCATACCTTCTTATCAGCTTCAAAGCTTTTCTTTAATTTCTCTTGTTCAGATACGCTGAACTCAAATTTGGAGTTGGCCTTTTGGATTTCAGTCTCTTGAGCTTCGAGGCGACTCTTCAAATCAGCAATCTCCAACTCAAATTGACTTATGGTGGCCTGTATTAACGCCGGGTTATAGTTAGAATTATTATAATAGAACATTAAGTCCCTAGCACTTTGCAAGCAAAGATACTTGACACTTGGGGGCTAATGTATGCTAAAGAACTCTGAATTACTGCAGCGGTTCATGGAAATTAAGTCCCAAGCACTTTGCAAGCAAAGATACTTGGCACTTGGGGGCTAATGCATATTGCAGTTCAAAGTATTAAACTACGCCGGTTCAAATATCTTATTTTAAAGCCGGCCTTCGAGTGTTACAGGATAAGCCGGGCGTCTGACAGGCAGTGCTAAGCAGATTCTAAGTCTACAGCATATTTTTCTCATAAGCAATAGACTTCGGGGCTGGTCTAATAAGGATGAATAAGGAATAGCAACAAAAGTTATACCTCGGACTTTTGGTGTATTTGCTTCACCATATCAACTTCCAGGTCACGGGTGTTGTGCACTTGACTTATATAGCCAGAGACAATTTCTTGAATACTGAGATGAGTATAATCAGTGACGTCCAACTTGGCTTTTCGGCGCTCCAAAAGTTCTTCCTTGGCAGAGCACTTAGCAAGTAAAGTGGGTCTTCCCGGTTCAACAAACTGAGTCTTAGGAATCTCGACTTCCGGGTCATCTGTTTTGGCTGGGCTAGGAACCTCCGGGTTATCAGAACTGTTAAGAGTTTGTTCGGCAGGCGAACCAGAAGTTCGTGCTGGAATATCATGGGCCGGTTCAGGTGGCGGCTCATGTGTGGAGGTGTCAGGAACGGTTGTTCCGAGCTCCGGGTCAGTCACGATTGGCTCTTTGGCCGGTGTTGTGGAATTGTCACGTCAGATGTCCTTTTGAAAAGACTTAGTCGTGGAGCCATCGCAACGGGTTAGCTTGGAGGGGTTAAACCGGACAAGGGACACGGGAGTTTTATATTAGTTCGGCCCCTTCGATGAACGTAAAAGCCTACGTCTAGTTGTGATGGAATTGATTGGGTTTCGATGACCAGGGAGCGAATACGCTTTTCCTGAGTCTCGAGTTGTGGTTCTCTGCCCTCAAACCGTCGCCGGGTCGTCCCTTTATATACATAGGTTGACGCCCGACCGGTCTACAGAGTCCCGAGGTCGGCTCGTACAAGTGTACGCCTCGGTCTCCCCTTTCCTATCTTACAACACAAGTTATACAATCGTGGCGGTTTACTACCATGGGCCCTAATCCGCCTCTGGGCTCTGGGCCTCTAAGCCTTCTCAGTGAAGCGCCATCTTCTTTGTCTTCCTGGGCTTCAATATGATTGAGCATGAACCGGCTCCTCCTGGGCGGTTTACACTCAGTAGTTATATCCTCCACATTAGGCCCCAGATTGATTTGAACTTGTTCATGTCAATCTTCAACACTTAGGAGAATTCCACGGGCATCTTCTGATGATTCCTGTAAACCGCCATGTTGTCGTTTCCTTATAAACTTTGGTTAACCGCCGTGACGTCATCTTCTGTCACTGCAGTAAATTGCCATGATGTCATCTTCTGCATCAAAAGATACCCTTTCATTAATTACATCCTGAAGATCAAGGCGACAGCCGTGCCCCCTTTTGCCGCTTCAGGCTCCTCGATTTTCGCGCCTGCCGTTTGTCCCCTTTCCTTATAAGTTGAACCGGGGGGTCTTTCCATTTCCCCCCTTGCCTCTCGTCTTCCTCCTCGTGACCCGAAGAACTCCAGCACCGCCGCCGCCGTCGGACCTCGAATCTGCACCAACCTAGGCCGCTGCATCACCCTGTTTGGACCAAAGCTCTTGCAATACCCCGCCACCGCTGTGTGGCCCTGGTAAACCTTCCTTCCCTTCACCCTAGATCTCCATTAGGGCTTCAAGTTCATATGTGTTTGTCGGTGTTCATCAGCACTTATCTACTTTTCCTTTAACATCTCACCGAATCTAGCTAGGCATGATAGTTTCATTTTGCGGCTGGATCTGTAGCTTAATTTTCCGTACTACATCATCTTGCTATTCCTGGGTAGATCCTCATCTGAACTTTCTCTGTTCCGCTTGACGCCATTGTAGGGCTCAGAAAAATTTCTTTACTAAACCACGGTAGATCCAAAATTATATTACCATCTTGTGAAACTTGTTTCTGCAACACTTAGTAGATTTTCAGCTCTGGTCCTTTCACCTAAGGGCGGTTTAACCTTTAATAGTTGATAATCCGCCATATGCCATTAGCCCTCACTTAAACCGCCGTCTTGACTGGAATAGCAATGTCCGGTTTACCTCATATGTGCGCTTTGATTAAATTTCCGGTTTAACATCGATGAGTGCACATGAACCGTCAATCGTAAACCGGTCTTCATTTTTCCCTTACAGCTCTGCTTTTCAGGATGACCAAGCAATTTTCTGCTTGCAACTGGGTTCCATCCCGGATCACGGAAACGCAAATCAATGGATTCGTTGTAACGGGCGCTTTAGCTCCAAAAAATGTCCTCCAGTGGCGAGTTCCTGGCCTTGAGTGCCCTCCCGATCCTCAAGATGGAGAAGTGATTCTGTTCATGCAACATCTGTCCCGGGGATTCAGTCCTCCGGATCAAAAAAAATTCGGGATGTACTTGCCAGCTTCCAACTTCATCCTCAGGATATTGGACCAAATTTTGTGTCCAACATATGCAGCTTCCAAGTGTTCTGTGAGGTTTACCTGCAAGAAGAACCAACTGTTGATCTCTTCCAGGATTTGTTCCACTTAAACCGCCGAACTGAGTTCTCTGACGGCCCCAACACTAAACTTGGTGGTGTATCAATTCAAAAAAGGAAAGAGGTTGATTTTCCTCATGCCAAACTTCATAGCCATCCTAAAGACTGGAACCAAACTTGGTTTTATTGTCAGAACACTGCCCCTGCTGAAGAAAATCCTTTGTCGGGCTACCGCGCTCACCGGCTTAGCAATGGCCACCCTTTACCTCCACGAATGTCTGCCAAAGAACGACAAGCTTATGCGCCTCAACTCGACAAGCTCCAGGCTCTCCTCGCCAACGGCTTGACTGGTGTTGATCTCGTCCGCTATTGGGTTTCATGGTGCGTCCGACCTTTAAGCCGCCGCACCGGATTAATGTATGAGTATACCGGCAAAACCAATGATCCTCAGCGGTTTAACGAAATAGAACTGACTGATGATGAAGTCACTAAAAGTGTGAAGAAGATGCTTGACGAACCGATCGCTGTATGCACCCAAACTGGTCTGCGCCCTTTTTGCGCCTCCAACAAACTGCCAGCGGTAAAAACTTTAACCTTGTGCTTTTCTGATCCGTCTCCGCTTTAATACTGATATAATTATCTTTTGTTTAATTTTGGAGACCAATAGCTCCTTCTGGAAAAGGAAAGCTCAAGATAAACCGGCCAGGGCTCCTCGTGCCAAGAGCAAAGTCACCAAGAAAACAACCAAGAAGAAAACTGCCGAGTCTTCTGATCCGCCAGAAGATGTCGATGAATCAGCTGAAGAGGTAGAACTTGACTCCCTTGGTTCCTTTTTCGTGCACCTTATTGACAATGACTATTCCCAGGATGATGCGGAGGCCAGCCACGCGGACCATGTTGAGGTAATAGCTCTTTCTTCCGATTCAGATCTGGTGCCGGTTCAAAGATTTCGCCGTGCAGTTCGAAAAGTAAAATACTCTCACCCTCTTGCTTATTTGGATCCAAAACTTTCTTTAAAGACGCAGCAACCTGAAGGGCATCGCACAACCCCACACAGTGGCCAGCAAGTTACCTCGTCCGGTTTACCGGACACACCAACCCGGAAGCATCGTCCAGAGGTTGCTTGTTCTCCCGAAAAACTTTATCCTTTGAAGGGTTTCTTCCGATACCCTCGCAATCCGTCTGATTCGAATTACCAGGTGTCTTCCAATTCATCTGGCGGTTCATCAACCACTCAGCTGCCTCCCCTTAAACTGTCCCTGGGTAAGTACACTACCCTTCATCTTTTTCCTTCATAGTTCGGTTTACCGTGCTAATCTTTGTTTTGATATCAGTGCCAAAGCCCGTCTGAGCAAGAGGGTTAAAACCAGTGCCCCTACTAGTGAAGTTTAACCGGAGAAGGCTCCCGAGGGTACCGGTGAAAATATTGATGTTGTAGATGATTCTGCCCCACATGGTGATAACATTGAAACTAATCCGCTGGAAGCTGACCCGGCTACTTATATTGATCCATCAAGCCCTCATGCTACTCCTTCGAGCCCGGCTGCTGATCCGCCAAGCCCAGCTGCTAATCCGCCAAGTCCAGCCAGGGATGCCGATAATTCGCCAAGTCCACCAAAGGGTGATAATGATGATGTTATTATTACTGGCATGGGTCACACTAGCCCTGGTAATCCGTTTGTCCTATCAAAACATACAGCCAAGGAGGAATTCACTGCTATGGGCAAGGGGAAAGGGAAGACTGATTTATCCAACTTCATCAACCTTAGTACCGAGGATCTTCATTCCAGATTTCTAAATTGCCTTTACACCAGTCGTGACTCTGAGGCCGGTTTGGTGAACCTGATGAAGGAACGCTATGAGGTATTCTTCAAGAACACTTTGAAATTTACTTTATTCTGTATATCTCTTCCATTGTAGCCCCAAAGGCCGTGTTATTTTCTTGAAGATAAACTGGAACTTTGATATGAAGAACACTTTGAACTGATTAGTCCCCAAGGGCCGGCGTGTTTGAAGACAAACCGGAACTGTCTGTCTTTGTTATTTGCCTTTACTTATAACTGATCAATTGTACATTAGCCCCCAAGTGCCAAGCTTGATACCTGGATTGAACCTTGGGACTTTAAAATACTCACTTCAAAAAGCAATCCGCATTAGCCCCCAAGTGCCGAGTGCATAACTTGTTATGTGCTTGGGACTTTAACAACTTCATCTTCTGACTTTTGCAGACCGATAAAAATAGCAAAGAATCTCAAATCGCCGATCTTCAAGAAATAATCAAGTCCCAGCAGGAAGAAACCTCTAAAGCCAAAGAGGAGCTAGAGGGTGTTTTGACAACCATGGAGCAACTGAAGGATGCTTTCAAAAATGAACTTCGCCAACTGGGAAATTGAGAAAGCTGCTTTGTTGAAGCGGGCTGAAAATGCTGAGGCAGCTCTTAAGCCGGTGGTGGAAGAGCTGACAGGGTTGAAACATCAAGTGAATGCTATGACTTCTGCAATCTTTGGTGAGTACTTTGCCATAACCGATTTGAAAATATCTTGAACTCTGCCAGTTTAACATTGAATTCGTAAACTGTTGCAGGTAATCGCATTGCTCAGCTGGGCACAGATATGCGGATGAAACTGAAGGCATCATACACTTTGATTGAGAAGCTATACACCGGTGCCCAACGGGTTATCTGTGCAGTCTCATACAATAAACTGGCACCAACATTGATCAAGGACACCCTAATAAAATTATCCATGACCCTGGCGCAGGTAGAAGAGGTGAAGCGATCTGCTGCCAGGGCTGGCGCATTATTGGCACTGACTCGGGCCAAAGCATGGATATCTGACTTGGATCCAATTGATATCGCCAAGGGATTTCCGGATGAACAAACAGACGGGTCAGCATTTGACAATGAAGCCCTTAGAATCCTGACAAAGGAGATGCGTCCACTAGCAAGTCAATTGGCGGAAGAGGCTAATTTGACTGTTCATCGGTCCTTCTATGATGCCAACAATGAATGGATTGACACTGCTGTGAGGGAAGTGCAAAACCTTATCCCGCCAATCCGTAAGCACACTTATGCTCCTGACGTTGATCCGTCCGAACTTATAAATGAAGAAGCTGTCTTTCAAGCTTTAACCCGGATTGACTGGATCACCGTTGACTTCCAGCCACTGGATGGGGAGGAAGCTAAAGGGACACCAGAAGATCCATCAACCTCTCGTCAACCCGGAAATGAATCTTAATGCGGCAACTGAGTTGATAGGCACAGTTTGTGGTCTGTTTAAAAACAAACACTTATTTTGGGCCTTAAAGCGCCTTGTAATAGGCTAGTTGAAATGCTGTGATCTGCTGCCATCGTGCACTGGGATATGACTGTTTGATCCGCTGTGATAATTTCAGTGCTGGCTTATATACTTTCATAATACTATGCATTCCCTGTGTCTGCATAAAAAAATATGCCCGGGCGGTTTACCGCCGGACGGGTCATAATGCCCCATGCAAAGCCAGGTTAATGACAAAAGCTTAAAACATGAAATAAATCATACCTGTGATATGAAATCACTTAGTTGGTTTACCAACTTATATTTGTAGTAAGGGTGAAACACCCAACTTCCACCATGCAGTGCTGGTATGTATGAAGTAGAACCGGGTTGTAATGAACACTGGACGATTGTACTGGTAATATGTAAGCAAAGCTAGTCCGGGTTGTGAAACACCGGTTTGATAAAAAATATGGTCTGACAACTTATATTTGAAAGCCAAGCCGGGTTAACAAACACCGGATTAACATGAAATTACCAGAGAACAAAAACTTGGCAAAAAGCAAATAAAACCGTGTAGTCGAGGCTTTTCAAGGGCTGTCAGGCCCAAATTCGAGGCTTTTCATGGGCTGCCAGGCCGCTGAGTTAAACCGTTTGACAAAGCCTTTTAAGATGGGCCTCCAACTAACCAATCATCGTGTTAACTTTGACAAGTTCAGGGTCTCAATGAGAGTAACTATCAAACATTCGACGGGTCATGCCAGGATTACCTGGATAGGAGTGGCTTACTTGATGAAGGTAGGTTAACCCGGGGTTTTAGGTGAATACACCAGGCTTCCAAGCCGTGGGTCGATACCCGATTACAAGGGTCCTTTCAAACTCTTTGGAATTTTACACAAAGAGCCCCCAAGTAACTTTGTGAGCTATGCACAATGGGTGCCTATGTTTGAGTCGTGCTTTTAGCAATAGAACTCTCTTTGGCCCCTTGGGTGTGAAGCTCCCAAGCTGTTCTGTGGCATGATAGCCGGTTTAACAGGTAGTACTTCGTATTGTCAGCTGAAGCCCCATGTAAACAAAGAGATTTGAAGAAAACGGCGGAGACCCTGCTTATAGCAAGGATATCGGTTTATTATATTGATCATAACATATACATTGTTGAAATATGTACATAAGAAAAGCCTATGGCTTCAAGTGTAGTAAGGCCGTAGGAGAGCTATGTTCCATGGCCGCCGGGTCTCCTCCTCAGAACTGCGTGAGTCTTCTCGAACGTCAATGAGGTAGTATGATCCGTTATGTAGGTTTTTGCTGACCACAAAGGGTCCTTCCCAAGGTGGGGATAACTTGTGCATATCGGTCTGATCCTGGATGAGCCGGAGCACTAAGTCGCCTTCTTGAAAGGTTCTTGTCCTAACCCGGCGGCTGTGATAAGGCCGCAAGTCTTGTTGATAAACCGTCGATCGAGCCAAAGCCATGTCCCGTTTCTCATCTAACAGGTCCAGCGCCTCTTGGCGTGCTTGCTCATTGTCCGCTTCAACATAATTGGCAACCCGGGGCGAGTCGTGACGAATATCACTTGGGATGACGGCCTCAGCCCCGTAAACCATGAAGAAAGGTGTATAACCCGTAGATCGGTTTGGGGTGGTGTTTATAATCCATAACACAGATGGTAATTCTTCCACCCAACAACCCGGCGTCCGCTTTGAAGGAACCATAAGCCGGGGCTTGATACCCTTCAGGATCTCTTGATTCGCCATCTCAGCTTGACCATTGGACTGGGGATGAGCCCCGGACGCTACATCAAGCCGGATATGCTCTCGTTGAAAAAACTCCTCCATCTCACCTTTAGAAAGGTTCGTGCCATTATCTGTGATGATGTTGTGTGGAAAACCAAAACGGAAAACGATCTTTTTGAGAAATTGAACCGCCGTGGCTGCATCACACTTGCCGATGGGCTCCGCTTCAACCCATTTAGTGAACTTGTCAACCGCCACCAACAGGTGGGTCTTCTTGTCCTTGGAACGCTTAAAAGGTCCCACCATATCAAGCCCCCAAGTGGCAAACGGCCAAGTGATAGGAATCATCCGTAGCTCTTGAGCCGGAACATGAGCTCGACGTGAAAACTTCTGACAAGCGTCACACCGCTTTACCAGATCCTCCTCATCAGCATGAGCTGTCAACCAATAGAACCCATGACGAAAAGGTTTAGCCACCCTGGATTTTGAACCGGCATGATGACCACAATCCCATTCATGGATTTCACGTAGAATCTCTTGTCCTTTTGCAGGAGAAACACAACGTTAGAATACGCATGAAATACTGCAACGGTGTAACTCGCCATTGTGAATAACCATGGACTTGGACCGCCGGATTATCTGCCTAGCGAGGCCCTCATCATCTGGTAACTCGCCCCGGTTCATATATGCCAAATACGGAACCATCCAGTCCGGAGTGATATGTAAAGCGGCTACCAATTGGGCCTCCGGATCAGGAACAACTAAATCCTCCTCTGTAGGCAACTTAACAGACGGGTTATGCAAGATATCTAAAAAGGTATTGGGTGGTACCGGTTTACGTTGAGATCCCAGCAGGCTTAAAGCATCTGCTGCGTCGTTTTTGCGCCGATCAATGTGCTCAACCTGATAACCCTTAAAGTGACCTGCCACAATATCCACCTCGCGTCTATAAGCCGCCATGAGTGGATCCTTAGAATCCCAAGTACCAGAAACTTGCTGAGCCACCAGATCAGAATCTCCAAGACAGCGAACCCGGCTTAAGTTCATTTCCTTAACCACACGGAGACCGTGGAGTAAGGCCTCGTACTCTGCTGCATTGTTAGTAAAAGGAAACATTAAGCGGAGAACATAACAAATTTTATCACCTCGAGGGGAAGTAAGAACAACTCTAGCCCCCGAGCCTTCCAATTGCCTGGACCCATCGAAGTGAATAGTCCAGTATGTATTGTCCGGTATTATCAGAATCGGCATATTTGACCAAGGCTGCCATAAGCATTCCCATGCCATTGCAGTGGCGCTTGAGCCGTCCCAACTTCATCTTTAGTGACTTAAACCGGCAATTACGCTCCAGCGTTATGATCGCTTGGCCAGCATTAATCCGGTCTGACGAATGCAAAACTTCTGAAACCCGGCGCACCCAATGAGTTGTTAACTCGTTCTCCCCTTGAACACAGGCATCCAGATCCAGAATGGACATAGGCTGTTTGCAAGTGTCTTTGAAATTGGCTATAAACCGGGCCTTCAACTGATCCCATGACTCGATGGAGTTGGCTGGTAGGTTTTTCAACCAAGTACAGGCTGTCCCTTCCAACATCATTGTGAAATACTTTGCACAGGCCGCTTCATCCACATCCAGCATCTCCATTGCCATCTCATAACTCTCGACCCACGCCTCAGGTGGCTGATCAGCAGTGTAATTTGGTACCTTACGTGGACCCTTGAAATCCTTAGGTAGTCGCACATTACGAAGAGTCGGAATGAGACACGGCACTCCCCAGGAACTGAAAGCAAGCCCGGTGCCTCGGTCTACACGCTGTTGGCTGAATCAGGGCGGTTTGATAACGACCCGCATGTTGTGCTGCCAAAGCAGCCTCCCTTCATGCTCTGCCATTATCCACCACGTCCTGAGCGTTCACCTCACCGCGCGCCGGATTGGGTCCCTGAGGGACATTATGGCGCCGAGCACTGCTAGACATTTCCGGTTCATCCATGTGCCTACTATAGCTTTTGCTCAGACGAGGGGTCGAATGAATTCTATCTCGGCTATAGGAATAAGCCTGCTGCTGCACCATGGCGGTTTGAAGAAGATCCCTGGCCTGCCGTGTCTCAATCGCCGCTAGTGAATCGCCCTCCATCGGAATAGCTGCCACGCGAGATGCCGCAGCAATCATGTTATCCAAAGGGCTTAAAAAGTGACCTGGTGGTGTTGACACATATTGTGGCGGGTTGTCCATTTGTCGAGGTGGCTCCATTATCCGTGGTTGATCTGGCGCTGCTCCAGGCGCATCGGTTCGGTTTGCAGCTGCCGGATTACTTGTCCCAGCCCCCGGTGTATTAAAGAGATTCAATCCTTCGAAGACCGGCTGCATACGCGATCGGTACTTCCTTCACACTACATCGTTTGATGCATTCTGATCCAACATGAGCCGGTAATTCTGTGTCTGTATCTGCTGTTACTGGACATCCAAAGCGGCCCGTTCTTTAGCCATCCTAGTATCCTCAGCCGCCAGTTCCTCCTTAGCCTGTGCTATCTGGTCCTTCAGCTTCACAACATCCGCATTGTGCTGATCCTGTGTCTCCAGGGTAACTGCCGTGGTTAACAAAGCTGCCCAGGCGTCCATCAAACCGGAGAGAACTTGAGCCGGTCGATGCATCGGGCCTCCTACCGCGGCCGCTGATCTGGAATTCATTGCTGCTGTAGATGAAGACTGCAAAGTGGGCTGTGTTCCGGCCATGTAAACAGCAACCCGACTTGGTGGCTCAAGGAGGTCCGGAATACTGTTGCCATCGGAATACCCTCCGAACACACCATCATGAACTTTGTATAAGGACTCGGTTTCACCGGTGGATGACTCACCGTCGGAATAAACAGCCGTCTCGCCTTCAGACACCGATTAGATCCGATCGCCTGGACACATCCTACGAACGCACGCTTCATAGCGGGCTTAACCCGGGCAGGACTTGCATGCTGAGCCGTCTCGACGAGGTCGGTGCAGATGTTCGGCTCAGGGCCCGGTTCGCCGATCTTGCTGATGAAGACATGAATTCCGCCAAAGGGGACCCGGTACCCGTACTCGATTGAGCCGGCCTCGGGGCCCCATCCTTTGTCGTCGATGTAGAGCTTGCCGCGACGACTCTTGGTCGTCCGGCCAACCACGTACCCCTTGAGTCCTTCAAAGCTGCCCTTCAAACACTCGAAACCATCGTGCGATAGCCCCACGGTGGGCGCCAACTGTCGTGGAATTGTCACGTCAGATGTCCTCTTGAAAGGACTTAGTCGTGGAGCCATCGCAATGGGTTAGCTTGGAGGGGTTAAACCGGACAAGGGACACGGGAGTTTTATACTAGTTCGGCCCCTTCGATGAAGGTAAAAGCCTACATCTAGTTGTGATGGAATTGATTGGGTTTCAATGACCAGGGAGCGAATACGCTTTGCCTGAGTCTCGAGTTGTGGTTCTCTGCCCTCAAACCGTCGCTGGGTCGTCCCTTTATATACATAGGTTGACGCCCGGCCGGTCTACAGAGTCTCGAGGTCGGCTCATACAAGTGTCCGCCTCGGTCTCCCCTTTCCTATCTTACAACACAAGTTATACAATCGTGGCGGTTTACTACCATGGGCCCTAATCC
Source organism: Triticum aestivum (assembly GCF_018294505.1). NCBI lineage: Eukaryota > Viridiplantae > Streptophyta > Magnoliopsida > Poales > Poaceae > Triticum > Triticum aestivum. The sequence continues at coordinate 707,616,091 of NC_057807.1, forward strand.
GCCTCTAGGCTCTGGGCCTCTAAGCCTTCTCAGTGAAGCGCCATCTTCTTTGTCTTCCTGGGCTTCAATATGATTGAGCATGAACCGGCTCCTCCTGGGTGGTTTACACTCAGTAGTTATATCCTCCACAGCCGGCTTATTTTTCTTCGCCCTTTTGCTGGGCTTTACTTGTACGCTATGTGCAAATCAGAAGGGTTAGTACAAAAACATGAGTAAGATAGGCATAAAGATAAATAAGTTGACATTACCCTGATATGTTGGATTGCCGGCATGTTGGATTGCATGGATTCGCCAGAGGAAGGTGAAGTATCCTGATAGTTTGAGTCAGATGAATTGAGGGGTTGACGAATGAAACCTGCCAAAGGTAAAAAAAGAACGTAAATTGGAGATAACCTCAGCCCAGTGCTTCCTTGTTACGTCAGGTAAGCCGGAGGAGAGTTCCGCGTCTTTGCTGGTCCGGGTCTGCCTCCGGCTCTCATGAGTCTTTCGCTTCAAAAGAAATTGAGGATCTTGGTAAGCTAAAGGATGTGAAAATCTTACTTTCCGGGTCACTCTTCGGACTTTCTGCCTTGGCAAAGGCTCAGAGTCGGAGGAAATTATAGTTACCTCTTCCTCAACTTCTTGGCTATTTCCCGTGTCCTCCTTAAGGAAATTAATGTCAATAATATGATGGTAAAGGAATCAGGGGAGTTAAGGATTACCTCTTCTTCATCATCAGTGGAGTCATCCAGTTTGAGCAAATCTGAAGCACTTGGCTTCTTCTTCTTCTGGGTTCCTGCTTTGGCGGTTTTCCTCTCGGCTCTCTTAGCCTCTCTAACCTGTTTGGCAGCCTCATGATCATATTTGACCTTCCAGAAATTGTCATCTGCCTGCAAATAATGAGAAAAGGTTATGAGTAAAAGCAAGGCATTCCACAAAAAGAGTATAAATTTTTAGATTGATGACTTACTGCAGGAGCCGGATTATTCTTGCAGAATGGAAGTAAGCCGAAGGTGTTGCTGACCACTAAGCCCTCTTTCAAAAGAGATTGGGTCGTGGCTTCAACCATGTCATCAGGTAAATCATCAGGACAATGACGCAGCGGGTCATCCTTTTCGCATGTGTAAGTGCACATCAAGCCGGGGCAGCGGCTTAACGGAATCACCCACCATGAGATCCAGACTCGAACCAAATCAATGCCATCTAAGCCGTTTCCCAGGAGAGCTTTGATTTTCTTTATGGTGGGAGCAAGTTGTAGACGCTCAACAGCAGATAACTTGTCCGATAGCGGATGGTTGGATTCGAGGCGTAGAGCACGAAAGCCGGGCAGCGAGTTTTCATCAGCCGGACAAGCATCTTGGCAATAGAACCACGTCTGGTTCCAATCCTTAGGGTGGCTTGGCAGTTCAGCATATGGGAAAAGGCAGTCCCTCCGTCGCTGAATGGAGATACCACCAAGTTCCAGGTTGGGCCCGTTGGCACGTTCATTCTGGTGGTTTAAATAAAACAATTCTCTGAAAAGTAATAGGTTGGGTTCTTATCCAAGATACACCTCGCAAAAGACTTGGAAGTTGCAAGTGTTTGACACGGAGTTGGGCCCGATATCATGAGGTCTGAGATCAAAAAAGTGTAAAACATCCCTGAAGAATTTTGAGCCGGGTGGAGAAAAGCCCCGGTTCATATGATCAGTAAAAACGATCACTTCACCCTCCTTGGGTTGAGGTTTTTCTTCTAACGGATTAGGAGCACGATAGGACATGACTTCTTTCTCGGGCAGATAGCCAGTCTTCACGAAATCAGACAAGGTGTTTTCAAGTAACAATGGACTTGACCCAGTTATAGGTCACAGGTGCTTTGGGAGCCTTGGGTGCCATTATGCAGATGAAAGCCTATGACAAAATAAAAAAAATCCGGTTCAATTTAACCCGGAGGAAAACATTTCAAATTCTATTCAATATGGCGGCTTACGAGGGGGCCTAATGACATATGGCTAATTGTTTTTGGTCAGTTAAGCTGCTATGAATATCAGAAGCGGTTAAGTTACTTTAAAACCGCCAGAAGTCGGCAAGGCTGTCAATCAGTATTGTCTTTTTAAAGCCGTCGGTAAGAGTCGTTGTGGCTAAATGGATCAGACAGAAACAGATTTTTGACTAAGTATAGAACAAACAGGTTTCACAAGTTGCAGTTATTATTTTGGATCAAATGGTCATTCCAAAAAAGAAAATATTCCAGACCTAAAGCCAGTATAGGTGAGTTCATAAGCTCGAGTGAGGCCTCTATGCAAGTGAAAAGGGGTTTGTTTACATTTAAAAAGGGTGCGGAACATCTACCACGTGAGCTTTTTACTCTCTTATAGATCAAATCAGGCTGCGGTGGCGAAATCTATGAAGGGTTCGTGACGAACAGCAAGGAACACCGAGGAACTCGAGAATCCTAATGTGGATCTGAGGTACAGGGAAGAAGAAAACTTACAGATGCAGACTTGCTGCGGGGGTTCATCGCGGATCTCTGGACGGTTCAGGTCGATGCAGCGGCCAAGGTTGATGAAGGTGCGGTGCTCTGCGGCGGCGGCGGCGGAGCTTGAGCAGCAGCGGGGTCGCAAGAGGAAGAAGACGACTAAAGGGGAAGAATGGAAAAAGACCTAGGGGTCGTGCTTATTTATAAAGAAGGGCCGACTGAGAAAGCGCGAGAAACGAGGAGGTCAGGCATCATTATCCAACGACTCCGACGCCTCGATTTTCGGAATGGTCAGTAAAGATAAAGATCCGTTAAGGATATGACGGAGTAAAATAATGCATTTAATAGAAGAGGACGTCACGACGGGTGGTCACGGATTCAGAAGATGACGTCACGGCGGGTTATAACCTTTGCACAGACAGAAGACATAATGCCTTTTCTTTAAGGTATTTCAAGATTGACATGAACCGGTTCAAATCAATCTGGGGCCTAATGTCGGGGATATAACTACTTGTGTAAGCTGCCCAGGAGGGGCCGGGTTACGCAAAGGTGATTCATCATATGAAGCCCAAGATCAAGCGTGAAGATGGCGGTTCAATAAAGGGTCTAAAGCCCACAGGCGACTTAAGGCCCGTAGTGATTAACCGCCGTAATGGCATGACTTGTAGTATAAGGCAGGATTAACTAGTCACCGAGCCGGACACTGTTTTTGAGCCGACCGGGACTCTGTAGGCCGCAGGGCGTCAACCCATGTATATAAAGGGGACGACCCGCTGGCGGCTCAGGGCAAGCAACATCTAATCAAGAACCGGGCATAGCGTATTTCGCTCCCTGGTCATCGAAACCCTAGCAATACCAACCCAACTAGATGTATGCTTTACCTTCATCGTAAGGGGCCGAACTAGTATAAAACCTCTCTCGTGTCCCTTGTCCCGTTAACCCTTTAAGCTTCCTAGTTGCGATGGCTCCATGACTAAGTCCTTGCAAGAGGACATCTGCCGTGACAATTCCATGACAGTTCCCCTTCTTTCACTGGGATCAAGCACCGTAAGATCGAACCCACTACAAAGCACCTCTTCCCATTGCAAGATAAATAGATCAAGTTGGCCAAACAAAACCAAAATATCGGAGAAGAAATACGAGGCTATAAGCAATCATGCATATAAGAGATCAAAGAAGACTCAAATAACTTTCATGGATAAAAACATAGATCTGAGCATAAACTCAAAGTTCATCGGTTCCCAACAAACACACGCCAAAAGACTTACATCATATGGATCTCCAAGATACCATTGTATTGATAATCGAAAGAGAGAGAGGAAGCCATCTAGCTACTAAGTACGGACCAGTAGGTCTATAAAGAACTACTCACGCATCATAGGAGAGGAACCAATGGAAGTGGTGAACCCTTCCATGACGATGTCTAGATTGGATCTGGTGGTTCTGGACTCTGTGGCGGCTGGATCAATATTTCGTTGACTCCCCTAGGGTTTCTGGAATATTGTGGTATTTATAGAGCAAAGAGGCGGTTCGGGGGGGCACCCGAGGTGGGCACAACACCCAAGGTGCGCCTGGTCCTCCTGGCACGCCCTGGTGGGTGCTGCTCACCTCGAGCAGCCCCTTAGGTGCTTCCTTGGCCCATTGGCTTTCTTCTGGCCCAAAAAATTCCTCCAAGAGTTGCGTTGTGTTTGGACTCTGTTTGATATTGATCTCCTGCAATGTAAAAAACATGCAGAAAACAATAACTGGCACTGGGCACTATGTCAATAGGTTAGTACCAAAAAATGATATAAAATGACTATAAATGATTGTAAAACATCCAAGAATGATAATATAACAGCATGGAACAATCAAAGATTATAGATACGTTGGAGACGTATCACTTATGTGTCATGAAAAGAGTGCTTTATGTGATGGTTATGTTGTTGATTTCTTCATGATGCTACTGAAAATTACTATGAGAGAGGAACATATGCTTTTACATATTGCAATAATATCAAGTTCCATCTCTTTGTGTTGAAGGTTTTGAAGTTGCATTTGTTTTGCCTTCCTATGCTAGATGATTCTTGTTCCCATGAATTATTTTCTCACAAAATCCCTATGAAAAGGAAGAGGCTTAGGCTTAAATGTGCTTGCCATGTGATTCATGATGCTCTTTTTAATATTTCAATTCTTATCTTTTATGTGAGCATCATTGAAATCATCATGCCTAGCTTAAAAGGCATTAAAGAAAAGAGCTTGTTGGGAGACAACCCAACACTTACCCCTACTGTTTTTGTGTGTTCACATGATTAAGATACTGTAGTAATCATGTTTGATTGCTTTTGTTTCAATAAAGTGTCAAGTAAAGCCTTTGGGATCATGTTGGGTGATAGTTGATTTGATCTTGCTCAATATAAATTGTGGAAATGATATGCTACAATAGGGATTGTGTGGAAACAATTATGATTCTTAACTTTGACAGTACCAAAGTGAAATGGTTTGCTCTTTATCATACTAACCTATCTCACGAAGTTCCGTTAAGTTTTGTGTGATTGAAGTTTTCAAATTTTCGGTGAGATTTTGATATGAGGAGAATAAGGAGTGACAAGACCCTAAGCTTGGGGATGCCCAAGGCACCCCCAAGGTAATATTCAAGGAATATCCAAGCAACTAAGCTTGGGGATGCCCCGGAAGGCATCCCTCTTTCGTCTCCAGCATTATCGGTAACCTCACTTGGAGCTATGTTTTCGTTCGTCACATGATATGTGTTTTGCTTGGAGCATCAATTTATTTTGTTAGGATTTGCTTGCTGTTATTTATAATAATGTTTTTCATCTTTCTTTTCAATAAAAGTGTCAAGTATATCCTTTACTATGCTTATTATGCAAGTCTACATGTTGCTGTTTCAAAACAGAAAGTTTATCGATGTTGCAAAAATTCCCTAGAAAAGTCAAAATATGATAAATTGTTGAAACTTTTTTGCAAAATAAGCTCTGATAAATTTTCTATAGTGTGGTATTTTTATCATAACTTTTGGAGTTAGGGAAGTATGATGAATCTTGCATTCTTTACAGACTGTACTGTTTTGGCAAATTGCTGTTATGGTTGCATTGTTTGCATATGTTTGCTTGTTTGATGATTCTATTTGAGGATAGGAATATGCAAAGGAATTTAGCATGAAATGTTGAATAATAATTTTAGTGATACGCTACAGTAGAGAATGATAAGGTTATTGCATTGGTTTATACTAACTTATCTCACGAGTTCTTGTTGAGTTTTGTGTGGATGAAGTTTTTGAGATTTAGGGAAACCGCGATATGAGAGGAATTAAGGAGACACAAAATCTCAAGATTGGGGATGCCCAAGGCATCCCAAGTTAATATTCAAATAAGTCTCAAGCATCTAAGCTTGGGGATGCCCCGGTAGGCATCCCACCTTTCTTCTTCAACAATTATCGGTTAGTATCGGTTGAGCCTAAGTTTTTGCTTCTTCACATGAGTTGTGCTATTCTTAGAATGTCATTTTATTTTCATTTTGCTTGCTGTTTTAATAAAATACTTAGACCTGAAAGTTTTTAACTAAAATAGAGTCCTCAATTAGTTGCCAGGGAGGCTAGGTAAGTGGCATTCACATTCGGTCAACGAAGCTCTTTCTATGGAACTGCTCATGTACTTCACTTATATCCTATGAGTAAATTGTTGAATAAATTGAATATCATGAAGTTGAAATCATATCATGCCTAGTGGTAGCGTCACATTGGGTTTAGAAAGTGAAATCTTTTTGAAGCTTGACAATCACAATATTGGTCATACAAGAAATTAACGAATAATTAGTATAAGGAAGAGAACTTTCACATGCAAATACACTATCTTGGAAATCTTTTGTAATCATGAGCTCCCGTCAAAATAATATATACCAAAATTGTTGATTTTGGACAAGGAAGACAATGTAATGATTTGTGTTTGTTCATATTCACATAGAAGTTATATTGTCATAGATCCTTCAACATGTGGTGCTTGCCCCCTATCTTTGCTAGCCAAAAATTCCGCACCAAGTAGAGATACTACTTGTGCATCCAAAAACCCTTAAACCCAAATCTTATTTTCGAGAGTCCACCATACCTACCAAAGGATTGAGTAAGATCCTTCAAGTAAGTTGTTATCGGTGCAAAAAGGCAATAAAAAATTGCTTCTAAAAGTGTTAGATCATTTAGTGTAAGAGAAAATTGAGTGTTGTGCGAACTTGTGATGGCAAAGAATAAAAGCGACAGACTGCATAATAAAGGTTGCTATCATAAGGGGCAATATAATGTGACATTCTTTTGCACTAAGGGGTTGAGCATACAAACAAATAAGTGCATGGCAACCTCTACTTCTATCGTGGAAAGGTCACGGCAGATGTCCTAGCAAAAGGACTTAGTCGTGGAGCCATCACAACTAGGAAGCTTAAAGGGGTTAAAACGGGACAAAGGACACAGGAGTTTATACTGGCTTGGCCCCTTGCAGTGAAGGTAAAGGCCTAATCCAGTTTGAGGTGGTATTGCTTATGTTTCGATTACCAGGGAGCGAATCCGCTTGACCTAGCTTTCGATCTGATGTTACTTGTCCTGAACCACCGCCGGATCGTCCCTTTATATACAGAGGTCGACGCCCAGTGGCTCACGGAGTCCCGGCCGGCTCATAAATAGTGCCCGGCTCGGTGACTATCTATTCCTGCCTTACAATACAAGTCATACATATATGGCGGTTTATCTCTACGGGCCTTAAGCCGCCTTTGGGCCTTGGGCCCTTAACTGAACCGCCATCTTCAAATATCGTCTTGGGCTTCATATGATGAATCGTCATAGGTATAACCCGGCCCCTCCTGGGCGGGTCATACCTAGTAGTTATATCCCCAACATTAGGCCCCAGATTGATTTGAACCGGTTCATGTCAATCTTCAACACTTAGGAAAAATCTTCTGCTCATCATTGCGCGAGAGTTTATAACCCGCCATGATGTCATCTTATGGATTTGTGATAACCCGCCATGACGTCACCTGCCATTAATTCACACTTTATCCAACATATCTCAACGGATATTTTATCTTAATAACTGTCCGAGAATCGAGGCGCCTGAGCAGCTGGATAACCATGTTTTGGTCTCCTTGTTTTTCGCGCCCACTTATGAGTCTTTCCTTATAAATAGCCACGACCAATCTTCTTCTCATTCTCCTCCTTTTCTATCGTCTTCCTCCTCTCGTGACCCTCTGCCGCTCGAGCTCCGCCGCCGCCGCAGAGCACACCGTCGTCTCCGTCCTTGGCCACTTCATCACCCTGAATGAACCAGATAATGGCGGCGCTCCTCCGCAGTCAACCTGCATCTGTAAGCACTCGTTCTCCTGTACTCTAGATCCGCATTAGGGTTTTGACTGTTCGTCGTGTTCTTCATAGTTTTCTTCTCAGTCCTTCCACCGCAGCACCTTTTGATCTAGAAACAATATAAAACTTATGTGGTAGTTGTTTTGCTTTCACCTTCAATACCAGCGGATCCCTTTTCTTTGGAAAGAGATCTCATTAGAGCTAATGAACTCCTTGTACTGGTTTTTTAGGTTTTGAATTATTTCCTTTTTCTGGACTGCCGCTGGTCCAAATAATGATCGCAATAAGCGAAACATGTTTGTGTGGCACTTAGCCAAAAACCCGCACTTTGATAGATCCACCTGGCCATGGCGGCTTATACCACCGGCTTTGATTAAAATGCTCCATAAATAACATCAAACTGAGCATCGCGGCTTAAATAACCTGACGTAATTAGTCATATACCATTAGGCTCCTTTATAAGCTGCCAGTCTAAATATGTGATGTAATACTTTTTCTCTGGCTTAAAATTGAACCGGCAAATTTACTCTTTTTTAGACTTCATTCTTCACAATGCCGCCCAAAACAACCACTTCTTGTAATTGGGTCCGCTCCATCGTCACGGAGAGTACACTTGATGATTTTGTGAAAACCAGCTATCTGCCGAAAAAGGATGTCATGTCGTGCCACGCCCCTAAACCGACAGAAGAGAAGCCTGAACCCAAAGATGGGGAGGTCATCGTTCTCACTGATCACATGAACCGGGGCTTCTCGCCGCCCAGCTCTCGGTTCTTCAGAGACGTTCTGTGCTTTTTCGACCTCGATCCTCAAGATATCGGTCCCAATTCCGTGTCTAACATATGCAGCTTTCAAGTGTTCTGTGAGGTGTACCTTGAAGAAGAGCCCATCTCAGAGAATACTTTTACTTGAACCGCCAGAATGAATACTCCAACGGACCTAGGTTGGAACTTGGTGGGGTCTCAATCCAGCGACGGAGAGACGCCATTTTTCCTTATGCGCAACCACCAAGTCACCCCAAGGACTAGAACTAGACATGGTTCTACTACCAAGATACTTCTCCGGCTGATGAGAACCTGCTGCCCGGTTTTCGCGCCCTGCGTATTGAATCCAATCATCCGCTCCCCGACAAGTTATCAGCTGTTGATTGCCAGAAGCTCGCTCCTACCATTGCTAAAGTCAAAGCTCCATTGGGGAACGGTTTAAATGGCATTGACTTGGTCCGGTGCTGGGTTGCCTGGTGGATCATCCCCCCTGAGCCGTCGCTCCGGCTTAATGTGCACTTACACTGGTGACACAAAGGATCCTCTGCACCACAGCCCTAACGAGTTACCTGACGACCTTATCAATGATATGACGAAGTCACTTTTGAATGAAAGCCTAGCAGACTGTGGCAAGGTGGGCCTAAGCCCTTTCACAATATTGTTCCGGACATAGTTGGAGAACAATATGTAGATGTTTTTACCCAGGTTCGGGCCCTCTTGATGAAGGTAAAACCCTACGTCCTGCTTGATTAATATTGAAGATGTGTGTTACAAGAGTAGATCTACCACAAGATCAAGGAGGCTAAACCCTAGAAGCTAGCCTATGGTATGATTGTTGTTCGTCCTATGGACTAAATCCATCCGGTTTATATAGACATCGGAGAGGGCTAGGGTTACACAGAGTCGGTTACAATGGTAGGAGATCTACATATCCGTATCGCCAAGCTTGCCTTCCATGCCAAGGAAAGTCCCATCCGGACACGGGACGAAGTCCTCAATCTTGTATCTTCATAGTCTTGGAGTCCGGCCGATGATGATAGTTCGGCTATCCGGACACCCCCTAATCCAGGACTCCCTCGGTAGCCCCCGAACCAGGCTTCAATGACGACGAGTCCGGCGCGCGTGTGGTCTTCGGCATTTGCAAGGCGGGTTCTCCTCCACGTTCCCTGTATTTGCCGATTAGTGTCCGGCTGCTTCATAAATGATGTGCTCCTTGGCTTCTGCGTCCAATAATGGCCCTCTTTCACGCGTCGCATGAATGTGAAAAGCCAGGGTTTCTTTACGTTTTACCCCCTAGCTGTGCGAATAAGCCGCCTATAAGAGAGGCGAAGATCTAGATCCAAATCACACCATCCCCCTTCCGCGAGTACTCATCGAAGCGCATCTAGCGAAAATCCATTCCAACATGGACAGTCGACGCGGCTCCTCTTCTCGTGCTCCCAGTCCTCAGCCAGGAGATTGGAGGAGATGCCCAGTCCCGCATAGCAAATTAGTGATGCTCCAAGCAGAGGGATACCTTCCCCCAGCCTTTATGGTTCCGGTTCGAGCCGGACTGGCCACCTACAAGGGCGAGAAACAGGCGGAGAGCGTCCCCAATCCCTCCAAAGGAGAGTGGGTATGCTTCGTCCCTTACTTAATAAGGGGACTCGGATTTCCTATACATCCGTTTCTCCGGGGGCTCCTGGAGTTCTATGGACTCCAGCTTCATCACCTCACACCTGCCTCCATCTTAAACATCGCGGGCTTCGTAGCTCTTTGCGAGATGTTTTTGGGCATCGAGCCCCATTTTGCGCTGTGGAAGAGACTGTTTTGCCTCGTCCCCTGTTCTCACGAGGGGTCGATATATCAAGTGGGCAGAGCCGAAATATGGCGCATCGCCGGGACCGGATATCTGTCCGGAACCCCGAAGAAGGCGTCTGAAGACTGGCCTTCGGAGTGGTTTTACATGGAAGACGCCCTGCTGCCGGATCCAGTTCGGATTGGCCTCCCGGAGTTCAGCAACGCTCCTCTAAAGAAGCGCCTGAGTTGGCGCCCACGGAGCCCTCAACATGAAGACGATAGGAGCGTCCATTATTTGATGGGCCGGATACGGCTACTAGCCCATTCCTGATTAACCATGATCGGAGTCATGGCCACATGCATTATGCGAGGGGTTCAGCCGCTCCAATATAGGGGCCACCCCATGTGGGATTTCAACGGGGAGAATGACGCCACCCGTCACGGCCGCAAGGGGCCAGGCTCGGCCGAAGATCCTGTCCGGCTTGTACAAGGGGGAGAAGGAGGACTTCCTCCGTACGAATCCATTGAACGGATTCTCCATGAATAACCCTCGGAGCTGGGTAAGCGGATGTTTGTGTATCTGATCCGTGCCTTCAAAGGCAACTGTCTTATTTCATGATTTCGACGCAGGAACTGCGCCGGGATGTGGAGGACATAAAAAGCCTGGCTCCACAACCCGAGGATCCAGAAAGGTCCCTTGATCCGGCCTCCGGAGAGGACCCGGATTTAGCGGTGGAACTGATTGACGGGGTGTTCCACCAGCTCAGCATAGATAACGCTTTAGTCGCCATTACGGCTGACTACCCCGGTTTATCTCTGGCTTCCCAGGTGAGTACGACCGAAGTCACAACACCATTACGTTTCTAATGCTTATATGTGACTACCATATGCGAACGGTGCTTCGTCGGAGGTGCCTTTACAACGGGAAGCCGAGCCCGTGGTGACTGACCAACCAAGGTCGGTGCGGCCCAGCAGGCGAAAGAGGAGTGCGGCGCGAATCGAAACATCACTGCAAAGGTATGGCGCACCATCGTCCTTTAGGGGGAGGACCCCTGGGAGGTATATTAATGCTCATGATTCTTCCAGGAGAGAGAGCGCTCGCCGGACTGAGTCCGGAGAGGGTGCCAATAATGCTCCACCAGCCAGGCTCCAACGCCTGGTCCGGAAGGGGAGGCGAGCGCGAGGAGCGAGCCGGATGCTCCTCCAACGGAGGATGCCGACAGGCTGTCCGCCACCAGGTCTGAGGTGGAGAGCGCCATGAATCACCGGCGCCGTCAGACAGTTCTTCGTGACGCGTGTTTCTCCCCGGAGGCGTTGAATGCCTTTAATGCGGGAGACGCGCACCTCCGTGCTGCTCAAGATGGTTTAACCAGAGCCACCGAGCATTATGTAAAAGACATAAGGGTGAGGAATTTTTAATAGTTATATATGCCAGTAGCCCCCGAGACTTAAAATAGTTAAACTAACTGATTTAAGGATCATTTGTTATGTAGGATCTTACAGAGAAGAATACCCACCTGTCCCAGGAGCTTCAAGAATATTCCCTTAAGAACGCTAGCCGAACTATCCCAGGGAAATAAATAAGTAATAAATCATCTTCAATCAGTACTCCGAATATTCCCTTAAGAATACCCACCTGTCCCAGGGAAATAAATAAGTAATAAATCATCTTTCATGTCACCGACCGAATATTCCCTTAAGAACACTAGCCTTCGGCTTCACCCAGTCTGACGTACACATCTGGCTGACCCGGCAGTAACAATCGCAGAGGTGCTCCCTTTACCTCCTAGCCGAACAATCGGGAATGTAGGGGTAATCACAGGAGCCAGGCAACCCGGCTTGGCCAAAACTTAAGTCATATCGATGCATATAATGGTGAGTAAAAGGTACATGCGGAAGTATAACACATGTATTGGGCATGAAGCCCATATAAATAAGCTTCTGTTAAAGAAGCCCCCAAGTATAACGAGTGCGAGTAGCACATCGAGTAAGTGCGAACAAAGCGCAGATCAGCCCTCAAGAGGCTTGTATTGAAAAAAAGTAGGAGGAAAAAGGAGGGAAAACCAAGACAGCGAAAAAATATGAAAGGTGGACGAAGGGAGGGGACGAACCCTGAGTCCGGCGCTAGGCGTAGAATCTTCGGAGACGGGTTGCGTTCCATGGGTTTGGCTCGAGTCGGTTGTCAGATGCTTTGCGCAGACGGTATGCCCCGCCGGTAAGGACTTGGTCGATGATGAAGGGACCTTCCCACTTGGGCTTGAGTTTGTCCTTTTTCTTGTCCGGCAGGCGTAGAACTAGCTCGCCAACATTGTAAGTTTTGGCCCGTACTTCTCTGCTTTGATATCTTCGAGCCTGCTGTTGATAGAATGCGGAACGGGATTTTGCCACGTCGGGCTCCTCCTCTAAGGCGTCCAAACTGTCCTGCCGATCCAACTCGGCTTCTCTTTCTTCGTACATGCGCACGCGAGGTGAATCATGAATTATATCGCAGGGCAAAACTGCCTCAGCGCCGTATACCATAAAAATGGTGTAAATCTGGTAGTGCGGTTTAGCGTGGTCCGCAGCCCCCAGAGTACGGAGTCGAGCTCCTCTACCCAGTGCGTGTTGGATTCCTTGAGGGATCGCACTAATGTGGGTTTAATGCCGCTCATGATTAGACCGTTTGCTCATTCCACTTGGCCGTTAGTTTGAGGGTGGTAGACTGAAGCATAATCGAGCTTGATGCCCATGTTTTTGCACCAGAGCTTAACTTCGTCGGCCGTGAAATTCGTGTCGTTATCGGTGACAATGCTGTGGGGGACGCCAAAACGGTGTACTACCCCGGATATGAAGTCTATCACAGGTCCGGATTCGGCCGTTTTAACCGGCTTGGCCTCTATCCATTTGGTGAATTTATCCACCATGACCAATAAGTATTTGTGCTTGTGGGTTCCCCCTTTAAGGGGTCCAACCATGTCAAGCCCCCAGACCGCGAACGGCCAAGTAATGGGTATAGTTTTGAGAGCGGTGGGTGGCATGTGGCTCTGATTAGCAAAGAGCTGGCAACCGACACATCGTTGGACTAAGTCCTGAGCATCTGCCCGGGCTGTTGGCCAATAAAATCATGTACGAAAGGCCTTGCCTACAAGGGCCCGAGCGGCGGTGTGGTGCCTGCCGAGTCCGGCGTGAATTTCAGCCAGGAGATTTCGCCCTTCCTCTTCGGAGATACATCTTTGAAGGACTCCGGTTGTGCTTTTCTTGTAAAGTTCTCCCTCATAGACCTTGTAGGCTTTAGATCGCCAAACTATGCAGCGGGCCTCATTTTGGACTTCGGGAAGTTCCTGCCTGATTAAGTAGGCTAGGAATGGTTCTGTCCACGGGGCAATTACTGCCATTATTTCGTGGGCTGAAGGTGTTATTTCATCGGCTGAGTCTCCGATTATGTCAGAATGTGTTGTGTTGGGCGATGCAGTTGGTTCCGGATTGTTGTATCCGGACTCCTCTTCCCATAATACGGATGGCTTGAAGAGACGCTCCAGGAAGATGTTTGGAGGGACGGCGTCGCGTTTTGCACCGATGCGTGCCAACACGTCTGCTGCCTGGTTATTATCCCGGGATACATGATGGAATTCGAGTCCTTCGAACCGAGCTAACATTTTTAGGACGGCGTTACGATAGGCTGCCATTTTTGGATCCTTGGCATCAAAATCTCCATTTACTTGGGATATTGCGAGGTTTGAATCCCCGCGCACCTCTAGGTGTTAAATACCCATGGAGATTGCCATCCGGAGGCCATGTTGAAGGGCCTCGTATTCGGCTGCATTGTTGGAGTCCGTGTACATTATTTGAAGTACGTATTGGACTGTGTCTCCGGTGGGGGACGTCAAGACAACGCCAGCCCCCAAGCCAGCCAACATTTTGGAGCCGTCGAAATGCATGATCCAATTGGAGTATGCGCCGTACTCTTTAGGGAGTTCGGCTTCAGTCCATTCAGTGATGAAGTCAGCCAAAACTTGCGATTTTATAGCTCGTCGTGGTTTGTAGGTTATGTCGAATGGTAAGAGCTCAATGGCCCACTTTGCAATCCGGCCCGTCGCGTCGTGATTGTTTATAATATCGTTGAGAGGTACTTCGGAGGCCACCGTTATGGAACACTCTTGAAAGTAGTGTCGCAGCTTCCGGGATGCCATGAACACCGCATACGCTATCGTTTGATAATGTGGGTACCGGGACTTGCATGGAGTTAAGACAGTGGATATGTAGTACACTGGTTTTTGAAGAGGGAATTTGTGTCCTTCTGCTTCTCGTTCAACGACGAGTACGGCGCTGACGACTTGATGTGTTGCTGCGATGTATAATAACATAGGTTCGCCCAGGTTGGGCGCGGCCAGGACCGGATTTGTTGCCAATGTGGCTTTAATTTCTTTGAGTCCGGCCGTGGAAGCATCCGTCCATTCAAAGTGTTCGGTGCGCCGGAGAAGGCGATAGAGGGGCAGCGCCTTTTCTCCCAAACGGGAGATGAAGCGGCTTAGAGCTGCCACGCATCCAGTCAATTTTTGTATTTGCTTGAGGTCTTTTGGGATATCCAATTGTGACAGAGCCCGGATCTTGGCTGGGTTTGCTTCAATTCCTTTGCCGGATACAATGAAGCCAAGAGCTTTCTGGCTGGAACGCCGAAAACACATTTTTCCGGGTTGAGCTTGATGTCATATGCCCGGAGGTTGTCGAATGTCAGCCTCAGATCGTCTACTACAGTTTCGACGTGTTTGGTCTTAACGACCACATCGTCTACGTATGCCTCCACTATTTTCCCTATTTGGGTAGCCAGGCACGTCTGGATCATGCGCTGATATGTTGCACCGGCGTTTTTAAGTCCGAAGGGCATTGTGTTGAAGCAGAATGGTCCGTACGGAGTAATGAATGCCGTTGCGGCCTGGTCTTTTTCCGCCATCTTGATTTGATGGTATCCGGAGTATGCGTCGAGGAAGCACAATGAATCGTGCCCTGCGGTGGCGTCGATGATTTGGTCGATGCGGGGGAGAGGGAAAGGGTCCTTTGGACAAGCCTTGTTAAGGTCTTTGAAATCGACACAAAGGCGCCAGGATTTGTCCTTCTTTGGTACCATCACCAGGTTGGCTAGCCAGTGCGGATGCTTTATATCTCTGATGAATCCGGCTTCTAGGAGTTTGGCTAGCTCCTCTCCCATTGCCTGTCTTTTGGGTTCGGAAAATCGTCGAAGAGCCTGTTTGACTGGCTTGAATCCTTTTATGATATTTAGGCTATGCTCTGCCAGCCTGCGTGGTATTCCTGGCATATCTGAAGGGTGCTAGGCGAAAATGTCCCAATTTTCCCGAAGGAATTCTCGTAGTGCGGCATCTACCTCCGGGTTTAATTGTGTCCCAATGGAGGCCGTCTTTGTGGGGTCCGCTGGGTGGACCTGGAATTTGACTATTCCGTCCGCTGGTTTAAAAGAGGTGGACTTAGATCTCTTATCGAGTATCACATCGTCCCTGTTCACCGTGGAGCGCAGTGCGGTAAGTTCCTCTGCCGCTAGGGCTTCGGATAGTGCCTCTAGGGCTAGTGCGGCTGTCTTATTTTCAGCTCGGAGTGTTATATCTAGATCACTGACCAGGGTGATGATTCCATTGGGGCCGGGCATTTTAAGCTTCATGTACCCGTAATGGGGTATAGCTTGGAAGATTGTGAATGCCTCTCGGCCTAGCAAGGCGTGATATCCGCTGCTGAATGGGGCCACTTGGAACGTGACCTCTTCGGACCTGTAATTGTCCGGCGAGCCGAACACTACGTCGAGTGTGATTTTTCCTGTGCAGCGTACTTCTCGACTAGGGATTATTCCTCTGAAGTTTGTGCTGCTCCGCTCAATGCGGCTCCAGTCAATTTCCATTTTTTTGAAGGGTTTCCTCGTAGATGAGGTTTAATCCGCTGCCGCCATCCATGAGTACCTTGGTAAGACGAAAGTCGTCCACTATCGGACTGAGAACCAATGCGGCTGGTGCTTGAGCTGCTCGGAATTTAGGTTCGTCACTGGCATTGAAGGTTATGGCCGTGTCACTCCATGGATTTGTTGTTGCTACTTGGTAGACTTCGTCGAGGCTGTGGATTGTTCGTTCCCGCATGTTATTTGATGCGAAAGTCTCGAAGACTGATAATACCGTACTGGTACTGTTGGGCTTGTTGCCCGGGGCTAGAAAGCCTTCGCCACTTTTGGCCACCTGCCGTAGTATCCAACATGCTCGAAGGCTATGTGTTGGAGTGGCGTCCTCCGTACTGTGGATTTTACAGGGTCCGTTGAGCCATCCCTCCAGTACGGTCCCGTGCCCTTTAGGGGGTTTTTTGCTTTTTGGTTTTTAACCCAGGTGCCTGAGTATGGCGCACCCTTTTATTTCGGACTAGGGTTGTATTCAGGGTCGGCTTGTCCCAAAACCTAGTTTCGGTTTTCCTAGCACTCTCCATTGCACAGTATTTTTGTACAATGGTCGCTAGGTCGGCGAAGCGTGTAACTTCGCGGCGACTTATGGCGCTCATGATTCCCTTGTTCGTGCAATTGTTGCAGAAAATTGAGATCGCGCTTTCTTCACGGCAGTCTTTTATCCTGTTCATAATCAGGAGGAATCTGGCCCAGTAATGATGTACTGTTTCATCGGCTCTTGCCGTACTTGAGATAGATCGCTTATGTTAGGGTGGGCGGGGGGAACTAAATTCGGAACCCCGCCCGGTCTGGGGCTCGAAGGCCAAGAAGTTTCCGGATTTGGAAGCTTGGATTGTTGGATGTTTTCCGACAAATCTGGTCCGATGTCTGACTTTAAGTTCAGTACTTGATTGATGTCCGTCCCTCCGCGGGAATCCGGCATGGAGGGATCGGGAATCCGGACATAACGTGTTTTTAACGCAGGAGAAGAGTCGTTGCATTGTTCTTCTACCACAACAACATGGTGGGTAGCCTGGGGAGAGTTAATTTCTCTAAGATCGGTTTTAAGCCCGATCTGGTCGTAGTCTGTAGCGACTCCCAGGGCGGCGATGCAATCCAAGAGCTCGTTTACGGATGAGAGCTCCATCGGATCTAGCTGCTCGGCAAATTCCGAGCTGACGTGAAGATCGCTTTTGATGACTTGAGAGGTCATTGTCGGGGCGGTGGCCGAACAGGCGGTCATGAGGAAACCACCTAGCCGAATAGTTTGGCCGGAGGCCAGAGCTCCCTTGACGACGGCGCCGTCTTTAAAGACGGGAAAAGGCATCCTTCCTGATCGCGACGGCACAGAGGAACTCTCAATGAAAGCACCAATGTCGGTGTCAAAACCGGCGGATCTCGGGTAGGGGGTCCCGAACTGTGCGTCTAGGCGGATGGTAACAGGAGACGAGGGACACGATGTTTTTACCCAGGTTCGGGCCCTCTTGATGAAGGTAAAACCCTACGTCCTGCTTGATTAATATTGAAGATGTGTGTTACAAGAGTAGATCTACCACGAGATCAAGGAGGCTAAACCCTAGAAGCTAGCCTATGGTATGATTGTTGTTCGTCCTATGGACTAAAGCCATCCGGTTTATATAGACACCGGAGAGGGCTAGGGTTACACAGAGTCGGTTACAATGATAGGAGATCTACATATCCGTATCGCCAAGCTTGCCTTCCACGCCAAGGAAAGTCCCATCCGGACATGGGACGAAGTCTTCAATCTTGTATCTTCATAGTCTTGGAGTCCGGCCGATGATGATAGTTCGGCTATCCGGACACCCCCTAATCCAGGACTCCCTCAGTGGGCCTAAGCCCTTTCTGCAAAGCTAACCCGGCTCCAGGGGTAAGCCGCCAAACTTAGTTAATTTACCTTTATTTTTGATGTTTTGTCTTAACTCAAACCTTTGCTGATTTTCACAGGTTGATGACGAGTTTTGGAAGAAACAATATGACCATGAGGCTGCAAAGAGAGCAAGGAAGGCCAAGAAAGCTGCCAGGAGAGTCGCCACAAAGAAAAGAGGAAAGAAGCCCGGCGCTTCTGAATTGCTTCAACTGGAAGACACCCCTGAGTCGGAGGTAGCCCTTGATTCTCTTGGCTCTTTTTCAACCATCTTATTGACGTTGACTATCATCAGGATGACACGGGAACGAGTCAGGGAGTGGAAGAAGAGGTAACTATTATTTCCTCCGACTCCGAGCCTTTGCCAAGACAAAAATTCCGAAGAGTAACCCGGAAAGTAAGATTTTCACACCCCTTAGCTCATGTGGATCCTCACTTTATTTTGAAGCAACAGCTGCTCGAGAGCCGGCGGCAAACTCGGACAAGCAAGGATGCGAAACTTTCTTCCGGCTTGCCGAACACGCCAGGGAAGCGTCGAAATGAGGACACCCTCGATTTAAACTCTTTTTATCCTTTGGCGGGTCTTACTCGTCAACTACTCAACTCTTCCGACTCAAATTATCAGGATACATCTCATTCCTCCTCTGGCGATTCAATTCAATCCAACATGCCGGATTTCAAAACCGCTCCTGGGTAATTGTCATTTACTTTATCTTTTACTCATTCTGATCTTGTTATACTTATACTTCCCTTTTTGACTCATGCAGTGGAAAGGCAAAGCCCAGTAAGAGGTCGAAGAAGAACAAGCCGGTTGAAGATCCAAAGGTCAATGAGCCGGAGCAGCAGATTCCTGCGTCTGAGATCTCTATCTCCCAATCATCTAAGCCGGTTCTTGACAACCCGCCAGCAACTTCTGACCCTCCTATGGAGCGAGTCATTGATGATTCTATAAATCCTGAAGTCCCTAGTCCACCGAAGACGGCTAATGTTCATGATGAAGACGTGACGATCACTACTACCGGCTTTAGAGAACCGGGGAGACCCACTGTGCTAGCCAAGCATTCTGCCAAGGAGGAACACATTGAACAACGTAAAGTCAGATTTGATGTTGCTGACTGTACTATATTGAGACTTGGCGAAGTTTTTTCTGGTTATCTTAGCCAAGTACACAGCAGCCGCGATCTTGAAGTAGACATGGTGAAACAAATGCACCAGAAATTTGAGGTATGAATTCTTCCTTTATTGAGTTATGCTCACAATGCCAGCCCCCAAGTCTGTTGTTTATGATAAATATGATGTAGACTTAGATGAACCATGAGCATGAGTCATATCCTTTGGTAGAATCCTTTGATCATCCAACTTAATCCGTAGTCCCCAACGGCCGGTTTAATCAGCATGAATGAGCTGGTCCTTTATATTCATGTATAGAAGATGATACTTACTTGTTTAGTTTTCAACAGCAATATGCATTAGTCCCCAAGTGCCAAGTACTCTTGCTTGCAAAGTGCTTGGGACTTACTCTCATAAGCCGCCACTTAGATAGAACTTTCGGTAGACATTAGCCACCAAGTGCCAAGTGTTGTTGCTTGGAAATGGCTTGGGACTTAATATTGTATACTAATATTTATGATTTTGATCCGGTATATGTATAGACCACCACTGCTCAACTTCAATCAAAGCTGTCTGAATTGAAGAACCGCTTGGAGCTGCAGGAGACTGAGACCTAGAGGGCAAACTCAAAATTTAATTCAGCGTGTCTGCACAAGAAAAACTGAAGGCCGACTTTGAAGTTGAGAAAAAGTCTTGGGCTGAAGAAAAAATTGCCTTGACCCATCGAGCTGAAAAAGCAGAGGCGGCTCTTGAAGAGGTGGCCGCTGAATTGTCCGGCTTAAACGCCATGTGTCTCAGATGGTCTCGGCTATCTTTGGTAAGCCGCCTTACGAGTGTCAAGTGTTGAATCTTTCTCTTGATCATATGAATTGTCTTTAACTCACCTGTTATTACAATGCAGGCCCCAGGAGCACCAACCTCAACCAAGACATGCTTGTGAAGTTGAAGGCGGCTTATACATTGGTAGAGCAGCTTTACACTGGTGCCCAGCGTGCATTGGCCACAGTTGCTCTGTCCAATGAATCCCCCATGCTCTTGGTTGACGTGCTAAGGAAGCTTTTTGTGCTGCCCCAGCGGCTTAACGAAATAAAATGATCATCTGCAAGAGCCGGAGCCATATCTTCCTTAAGCCGGGCCAAAGCATGCCTGCCGGAACTAGACCCGGCCAAACTTTCTACCGGCTATCCAAGCCTTAAGGAGGACGGCACTCCGTTTGAACAGAAAGATTTTTGCTGCTTATGTGAAGGAGATACATCCTCTGGCCAGCCTGATTGCCAATGAGACAGACCTCACCAAGTATCATTCGGCTTACGACGTGGGAAATCAGAGGAAGCCAACACCGACTTATAAAGTGACAGGCCTAATCCCCCCAATCTGTAAGCACACCTTTGCCCCTGAAGTTGACCCGTCCAAGCTAATTGATGATGAAGCTGAGTTTCAAGCTTTGAATGGCATTGACTAGTCGTCATCAACCTTCTAGGACGTGGAACAGGACAAAGAAGCGGAGAGGGTTGATCTAGAAGCCTCAGGACAGCATAGGCAAGAAAATTGATCCGCTAGGCGGCTCCTATCCGTGTTTTTGAAAAAACAATTGATCATTTAGACTCGGGGAGTCGTGTAATAGGGTAGTAATGACTTTGCTCTGTCGAGCCATCGTGCGCATTTTTGGCGATCAAGACTGTTAAGCCGCCCTCTTATATTTACCGTCTTTACACTTATCATTTGTTTGACTTGTGCATAAGAAAATCCTTGAACTATCCTGCACACAGAAATAGATCACGAGAACCCTTGGCGGTTTACCACAGGGCGGGTCATAATATCTCACATATAACCACTCACTACTAGGAAAAGGCTAATTAGTGTCGCACCTGTTTTGGCCATTAATTGTGCACTGCAGGTGCGCCACTATTATCATGCCACTAGTAACAAATACTAATGGCGCACATTTGGTGCGCCATTACTATCACAGATACTAATCTCGGGTCACTATGGCTTAATCTCGGGTCAATATGCTTAATCTCAAGTCAAATCGCACTAAGTGGTCAAACTTCCTGGAAGGTCACCCATCCTCACACTACTCCAGCCTGAGCACGCTTAACTTCGCAGTTCTATCCAACCCCAGCACCACCTCGCTTAACAGACACTTGTTGATATATCTATCATATCAATCCTATTAAACCTTGTTGATTTCTAGGACTTTGTTCATGTTCATGAGTATGATGAAATTTTGAAAAATATTTCAAACTTCTCGGTCATATTACGTATCATATTTTGAAAATAAATTCCAAAAAATAAATTTGAAACCATTTGTTTTCTGTTACTAGTGGCGCACCTAGCAAATGGTGTGCCACTAGTAAGTTTGATTTTTTTTTCCATTTTTCCCCCTCTAGATCTTAAAAGCCCCGTATCTTTTATTCTGTTAGGTTTTTGGGGATTCTGAAAATCTCGAACGCCCCCCCCCCCCCGATTCAATTTGGAAGTAACTTTTCGAGTAGATGATTTTTCATATAAAAAACTTTTTAATCCGAGTTCATATGCAAAAGTTATGCCCATTTTACAAATTTGAGAGAGATTTTGCAAATAAAGTCGAAATTCATAGTTGTAAATTTTCCCAACAAGTAGACCACATATCACATGGGAAACTTATTTTCTTTTATTTTTTTGACATTTCCATCATTTTATTTTATTTTTTAAAAACTAAAAAGGCGGTCCACAGGGGGGTGCATTCGGTGAATTCTTGGTCAAAGTTACTAATGGCGCACCGTGGGTGTGGTGCGCCATTACTAGTTTTGAAAAAAAATAAAAAAAAATTGTTAGTAGTGGCGCACCGAGGGTGTGTGTGCCATTACCAGTTAAAACTAGTAATGGCGCACTATCCCCTGGTGCGCCATTACTAGTTTTGAAAAAAAAATGAAAAAAATTGATAGTAGTGGCGTACCGAGGGTGTGGTGCGCCGTTACTAGTTTAACTAGTAATGGCGCACTATCCCCTGGTGCGCCATTACTAGTTTTGAAAAAAAAATGTTAGTAGTGGCGCACCGTGGATGTGGTGCGCCATTAGTATTTGGAGTTTAATGGTGTACCTATATGTGGTGCGCCACTGCTATATAGCAGTGGCGCACCACATACGTGGTGCGCCATTAATGTCCATATTATCTATAGCCCTTTTCCTAGTAGTGACTGTTGTATAAAAAGGAGTCATAGATAATCTTGGTATTAATCAGAACTTGAAATACAACTGTAATAGTAATATCATACTTGTGATATTGAATGTGTACTGTCGATTTACATGACCTGTGCAGTAAGGGTGATACCCCAATCTTTAGAAGCCAAAACTTCCAAATGCTTATGATTGTCATGTGCTGGCGACTTATCATCCAAAGTCAAGTCGGGTTAATCGAAACCACATGTATGCTTCAGATGTAAAAAAGTATCAAGAGAAACCCGAAAAACTTTCAAAAACCTTAAATCAACAAAGAGAGAAAAATTGTGAGGCTTCTGATTCGAATACGATCAATAAGCCGGACCAAAAGGGTGAATGACTATGTTATCTTTGGTGAATACACCTATGTTTGAACAAGCCGCCCCCAAGTGGTTTTTGGCATTGTGCCGATCAAGAGGGTACCGAAAGCTATGTTCTCTTTGGTGAAGACACCTATGCTTGAATAGGAAGCCCACAAGTGACCTTGAAACTTTTTTAACGACTCTGATTCGAATACGATCAGAGTCGAACCAAAAGGAGTTAAGCTATGATTCGAAGACGGTCCAGCCCCCAAATGATCAATTTGTTTGAACAGCTATGATTCGAATATGATCAGGAAGCTGTGCCAAAGGAGTTAAGCTAGATTCTAATACGATCAGCTCCCAGTGGTCTAAATATTTAACGACTCTGATTGGAATACGATCAGGGTCGGACCAAAAGGGGTGAAGCTATGATTCGAATACGATTCATCCCCTAGATGATCAAGAGGTTTGAACATCTATGATTCGAATACGATTAGGAAGCTGTGCCAAAGGAGTTAAGCTAGATTCGAATACGATCCGCCCCCAATTGGTCTTTGAAATTATGATGATGAAGACACGTGATCGTTGAGGTTGAAAACAACAGAGACCCCGCTTTATTATAATCATCATAATTGTAAGTGCATCTAGTGCCCCTTAGTGATTTTGGTGTATTGAAGACTTATAGGTTAAGGGACTAATGTGTTTATGAGTGTACACGGGTCTATAAGTCTATGAGGAGTTTGATATTTACAGAGAAAGTTGACCCCTAAAAATGAAGTTCTTCGACTGAAGACTTTGATATTCTCAAGACTTTCTGAAGACTTTGAAAGTTAAGAAATTGGTGTGACCTTGAAGACTTGGTATTCATTTGAGGAACATGAAGCGTGAAGACTTTTGTTTTCGTAGTTTCGTTTTCTCTTTCTTGAGTCATAGGAAACACCGTACTGTTAAAGGGGGTCGAGGAAATACTAAGGAAAAATTTCCATGTGATGCTCAACTCAAAATCCTACACCTACCAATCCCATCGAGTGAAGCCTTTGGAAATCTCATACAGTTCAGTCAATTTCTTCAGTGATAGAGACAAAGTTCTTCTGGTCGCTGAGGAATTTGTCCTGACTGAGGAGTTAGGAATTCGCCAGTGCGGATTGCCTACACAATGAGGATCATGATAGCCCTAAGGAATTTGAGAGTCAAATTTCCGACCGTTGTTGTGCTGCGCGCCAGCTGTCCCAAAATATCTTATCCACCTAACAATCATATCATTGAATGGCATTTATGTCTTATCATGTCGGGTTGCTCCCTAGGCTATAAATAGCCACCCCCTACAACCACTAGCTGGTTGGCTGCTTCGAGAGAAACTAACACTTGTCATTTGAGAGCATCCCATCCTCTGAGGACTTTGAGTGAAAATCATCAAGTGAGGAAAACCCAAACCCAAACACCTACAAACCCAAAGTGATTGAGCATCACTGAACAGATTGATCCTGCGTGGATTCGACACTTGTTACCTTTGAAGACTGTGCTTCTTCCAGGCGGTTAGGCGTCATGGTCTAGAGCATCCAAGAGGAATTGTGGATCGCCGAGTGACCGAGTCTGTGAAGGTTTGGAAGTAGCCTGAAGACTTACCACGAGTGATTGGACGAGGTCTGTGTGACCTTAGTTCAAGGAGAATCGGTGAGGACTTGGTGTCCTGAGCTGCGTGCTCAGCGACTGGGTGTCCGGGACTGTGTGTCCTCGAGTTTAAATACTCAGCCGCTACAACCAGACGTACAACTGAGATAGCAGTTGGAATTGGTCTACCAAATCATTGTCTTCGCCAAGCTTACTGGTTCTATTTCCTCATCTCTTTCATTTCCTCATTACTGTGTTGAGTGCTTGTTCATATCTGTGTTTGAAGACTTTGACTGAAGACTTTCTCAATTTCCTCAGTTCAATTTCTTTAGTCTGTTTGTCTTCATCTTGTGTTATCCTGTGATTACGCTTTCTGTACTCTGTGATTGTCTTCATTTCATCATGATGACCATGCCTGTATTTTGTTATGCTTACTTCTGAGTACTTATTCCGCTGCAAGTAGTTCTTCGCTTAGGAATTTCCTCACCGGCAAATTCCTCAGTGAAGAATTCATAAAAATCGCCTATTCACCCCCCCCCTCTAGTCGATATAATGCACTTTCAATTGGTATCAGAGCAAGGTACTCCCTTGTTATGTGTGATTTTGGTTTAACCACCTGGAGTTTTAGTTATGTCGACCACAGGTATGATCAAGGTCTCTGCTGGCTGTCCTACCTGCGATGGGACAGACTATCCTTACTGGAAGAATAAGATGTGAATGCATCTTGAGGCAATTGATAACGATCTCTGCTATGTTGTGGAAAATGGTGTTCCCACTGTCTCACCCTCACTGAACGCTACCGATGTGAAGAGATTCAAGCAACTCGATTCTCAAGTGAAGAATATCATATGTGGCCATCTGAGCAAAGGACAGTATGGAAGAGTGAGTGCTTTGGAAACTGCTAAGCTTATCTGGGATAGGTTGTCCAAAGTAAATGAAGGAGTCTCAACTCAGCGTGACTCTCGAGTTGATGTTCTTCGAAATCTCTTCAACCGCTTCAAAAGACTCGACAATGAAAATGTTCAACAAACCTTCGATCGCCTCATTGACATCTCAAATGAGCTTCAAGCACTTGGTGCCACTGACATCACCGACCATGAGGTGGTGAAGAAATTGTTGAGATTGCTTGATTCCTCATTTGATACTCTGGCACTGATGATACAAGAACGTGCTGACTACAAGTCACTTGATCCCGCTAATATCCTCGAGAGGCTAAATACACATGAGTTCCAGCTTGCTGAAAAGAGAGATCTCTATGGTTCAAGCTATGGCAAATCACGTGCCCTGAAGGCCAAGGCTGTGTCTGAATCTGAATGTGAAGATTCTGGTAGTAGCCTTGGTGATCCTGAAGAATTGAGCCAGGAGCTAGCACTGCTCGTGAAGAAGTTCTAGAAGTTCTCAAGATGTGGTCGCTTTGGAAAATCCTCAAGGAGCAGTGATTCCTCATCCAGTGACTATAAGAGAAGGCTATGCCAAAAATGCAAGAAACCTGGTCACTATATTCAAGATTGTCCTCAGTGGGAAAAGGAATTAAAGAAGAAGAAATAAAAGGATTGCAGTTCTGATGACGCTCAGAAGAAGAAGAAATCGTCAAAATCTTCATCATCAAAATCCTCGAAGTCTTCATCTCACAAGAAGAGCAGCTCCAAGAAGGCTCGGGAATTCATTGGCAAGGAAATGGACTCTGAAGCTGAATCTGAGGAACATGAGGAAGAGGAGGCATCTGAGGAGTCCGAGTCTGGTGTGGCGAGTCTGGCTCTCGCTACTGCATTCGTCAGCAAGTCCATCTTCAACTCTGAAGAAACTGACCTCACCAACAAGGCTCATGAAGATAATGATGAATATGCTCCCACCTATTGCTTCATGGCAAAGGGTGCAAAGGTACTCAAATATACCTCCTCTGAATCTAGTGAGAATGAATCTAATGAAGATCTCAAGCCCAGCTACTCTAAACTCGCTAAGATTTCTGTAAAACAACAAAGGGCTTTTGAAAAGGTTCAAAACATGCTAGACAAAAGTGATGATATGTTGGGTGAAGAAATGGATCGCACTAAAGCCCTGACTAAAAATCTTCAGAGACTTCAGTCTAGGTTCGATAGCCTTCAAGGTCATCATAACACTCTCTTATCTGATCATGAGAAGCTTTCTTATGAATTTCTTCAAAGAAAGCAAGATCTTGAGAAGCTAAGAGTGAGTTATGAAGATCTTCAGAAGGAGCGCAATTCATTACTTGCTCAACAAATCAGCGCGGCTCAGAAAGAATTTGTTCCTCCATGCTTAAAGTGCATTGAACGTGCTAATTCTTCAACTAAATGTTCAAATGCTTCAATTGTTACAAATTCTTCACCTGCCTCTGCTATCACTAATTTCTCATCTGAGGACATTGCTAGTATCACTGACAATGCAGGGCTGAAGGAATTGTACATGACAGGCATGTACAAAAGCCTCAAAGGGCATCAGACTCTTTGTGATGTGCTTAAAAAGCAGATCCTCAACAGGAACCCTAGAAAAGAGGGTACTGCCTTTGAGAGGAAACTCAATGCTGATGGAACATATTGGAAGCCTCAGCAGTACCCCAAAACCTCATGGGTTGCTGCAAAGGGACCTCCAGTTGATCCATCTAACTTATCTGGCTTTACATGTGAATCTCCTCATTCTTCTGATGAGTCATTTGACTCCAACTATAAACTGTTCAAAAATCAGAATGGTGAAGTATTTGCTGGATATGTTGCCACTAACTGCAGGTACGGTTCTCCTATGAAGAAAATCTGGGTTCCCAATAAGTGCCTTGAAAGTCTTCAGGTGAATGTCCTCATGACACCACCTGTGAAGAATAGGAACCCCAGATCAAACTCTTCATATGGACCAAATTCTTCATATGGATCCAAGTCCTCATACGGACCAAATTCCTCACATGGATCAAATTCCTCAAAAGGATCAAAGTCCTCATATGATTATCATCGTGCTAACAACTCTGTTTTGCAGGGTAGATCTAAGGGCTATGAATATGTGCATTATTCTTCAAACCATTATGTTCATAAGTCCTCGAAGAATTTCTCTGCTTATTCATATGCTTACCCTAACCCCTCTTATGTGAAACGAAATGGATTGGCCTCTATGCCACCATTCTCATATGGAGCTCGTAGAGTGATGAACTCTTTGCCACCCCTTTAGATGTGGGTGGTGAAGAAAAAGAACTAATCTCTTCTGCAGGGTCAGGTCTCCAGATGTGCTTTAACATCTGAAGAATTTGCTGGGGGCCTGGAAAAAATGCCTGAAAGGACATAGGCTAATCATGAAGAAATGAACTTTCATTTCTCACGTCCTCATACTGCTATATCTGTTTTACTGTTTGATGAATTTCATCTGATGAATTTGATATCATATTCTTCAGTAATAAAGTATATGAGTTCGTAAGTTGCACTAATTCATCTGTAGGATGATCTTCCCAAAGCCACTGAGTGGGTCCTCGATAGTGGATGTACAAATCACATGACTGGTGACAAGAATCTATTGATGGATGCTCCCTTATTACCATCACATCTGAAGCATATCATCTTTGCTGACAAAGGCAAAAGTCAGGTATTGGGTCTTGGTAAGGTTGCGATCTCTAAGGACATACACATGGAAAAAGTCATGCTTGTTGAGTCCTTAGGATACAACCTCATGTCAGTATCAATGCTTTGTGATCTTGATATGGTTGTTGTATTTGGCAAGTATCGTTGTGTTGTGATTATGGAAGCTGACCATTCCAAAGTCTTCGAAGGCTTTAGGAGAGGAGACTTGTATATTGTTGATTTCTCTACAGGACCACAACCAGCCGTGTGTCTACTTGCAAAAGCTTTAGAAGGCTGGTTATGGCATCGACGGCTTGGTCAGGCAGGCATGAGGAATCTGCACACGCTTGCGAAGAAGGAGCATGTCATTGGCATTGAGAATGTCAAATTCCTCAAGGATCAGTTGTGTGGAGCATGTGAAGCTGGAAAAATGACCAAGGCCAAGCATCCAGCGAAGACTATCATCACCACTACTTGTCCATTCGAATTGCTTCACATGGACCTCTTTGGTCCTAATCATTACTCAGCAGTCACTAATGATGAATGTCTATATGGCTTTGTTATTGTTGATGATTACTCTCATTACACATGGGTACACATTGCCACTTACAAACATGAAGTGCAGGAAGTCTTCAAACGATTTTCCTCGAGGGCTTCAACCAACTTTAGTGTGAAGATCAAGCACATCAGGAGTGACAATGGAACTGAGTTCAAGAATTCCGGTCTTGATGAACTTGGTATTACTCATGAGTTATCTGCTCCTTATACTCCTCAGCAAAATGGCGTCGTGCAGCACAAGAACAGAACTCTTGTTGAGATGGCTCGCACTATGCTTGATGAATACAAAACGCCTCGTCGTTTTTGGATTGATGCAATTGGTACCGCGTGCCACATCATCAGCAGAGTATATCTTCACAAATTCTTCAAGAAGACTGCCTATGAACTCCTCACTGACAAGAAACCAAATGTGAGTTATTTCAAAGTCTTCGGTGCTAAATGTTGGATTACAGATCCTCATCACAATGCTAAATTTGCACCGAAAGCACATGAAGGTTTTATGCTTGGTTACGAAAAGGACTCGCACACCTACAGAGTCTTCAACAATGCACTTCACAAGGTTGTTGAAACTGTAGATGTGCGGTTCGATGAAACTAATGGCTCGCAAAGAGAGCACCTACATTCTGTGATAGATGAACCAGCACCTGAGGAATCTATCAAGTTCAAGGCGACTGAGGATGTCATTCCTACTGAAGAATCTGCTGAAGAATTCATTCCAGAACGTGAAGAACGTCGAGATGATGCACCTGAAGATAATGCTGAAGAAAACGGTGCTGAAGAAAATGCTGATCAAATTCCTCGACATCAACCAGCTCATCCTCGCGTTGCAAAAGAAGTGCAAGTTGACAAGATCATCAATGACATTGAAGCACCAGGTCCTCTCACACGCTCAAAAGCTTCACATTTATCTAACTTTTGTGGGCACTATGCTTTTGTCTCTATCATAGAGCCCACTAAGGTAGATGAAGCATTTCTGGAGCCTGACACTACTAGAGAAAAGCCTAGTAGTAGCGCGGGTTTTGAGGCTATCAGCAGTGCGGGCACCCGCGCTACCAATAAGGCGCTACAGCTAACTGTTAGTAGTAGCGCTGTCAGTACCCGTGCTACTACTATTGACTATATCAGCAGCGCGTTTTCAGAACACGCTACTATTAGTTAGTTGTAGCGATTTCCTGAGCCCGCGCTACTGTTATATCTTTCACCATTTCCCCACTCCAGCTTCAATAAAATGCAATTTCCAGATACTAGGTACTACTAGATATCAATTTCATAAAGCATTATAGGTAATAGGTAGTACTCCCTCGGTTCCAAATTACTCGTTGTGGTTTTAGTTCAAATTGGAACTAAAACCACGACGAGTAATTTGGAACCGAGGGAGTACTAGATAACAATTTCATATATACTCAACATGCATCCTCAAGCAGTACAAGGTGACATCGACGACGATCATCATATTTAGTTCTAGATGATATCGACGACGATCATCATATGTAGTTCTACATGATATCGACGACGATCATCATATGTAGTTCTACATGATATAGCCACACACACATATGTAGTTCTAGATGATATCGACGACGATCATCATCCTCAAGCCTGGGCGGTGGGTGTTCCTGATAGTAATTAGGATGGCCTGTCCAACACGAAGATTCTTGCCAACAAGGAATCTCTTCCACCCAACCGAGTTTAAGTGTGTGCGACCGTCTGTGTCCATGCGGTAAGTACAGGTGGTGACGGAGCCCCTTGCGGTAAGGCGTAGTCCAGCTGAGCCTTCTTCATCAGGATCGATACCACAACTCACAGATAGGTTCTTTGGCAATTTCTGAATAAGAAAAACATATCAATTAATAAATAGCCTCACACATACTCTTGCAAATATATTTCTATTAAGTCTAGATTCCACACAACATATCATTGGACTCTACACTAAGCATATCATCGGATAATTTGCATTTGTAAGTATAACATACCATATCATGTCGATCGACCATGGTACTTCTCAGGTGGGTCACGAATGGCACCCCGACAAAGTCAGCACGTGGTGGAATTATGTCCCATAGGTTGCACACCTCCTCCTCGCTTAGCCTCATTCTTTGAGCTACGATGGCTTCATGAAGTGGGTTATCATCATCTTCATCGAGTGGGTCCTCATTATCTTCATTTTCTTCTTCATCTGCATCATCTTCGTCATCTTCATCATCTTCGTCATCTTCATCATCTTCCACCAGGTTGAGATAAATGACAGCCAGCTTGGGTCTTTCTGCTCTGAAAGAGAAGCTGATCAACTCACCACCAGTAAGACGCATGCGGGCGAGGAAACGGGCCCATCCATCTCCTCCAATCTGTGACATATTGCGTCCTTTCTCGACCTCCATAGTGTACGGCCCCCCAGGAGCCTCAAATGTCACACTGTCTCCTATCAGCTTGTTGAATGTCAACCTCACATTGCATGGGACAGTCTGTGCAAGATGACACAATGTCTCCTATCATATTGCTTTAGAAAAATGACACAATGCAGTAATGCCAACATAAATATAAAATAGTTGTTACATTTCATCTAATTTCTTACCGCCGCATGACGAAAACTCGGCTGGAAGTAGATGCCAAACAGCTTGCCAGTTGCAAGGCTGCTGGCGCACCTTGACTTGCACAGTCAACATAGTGGTGGTGGTGGTGGCGCCATTTTGCTAAAGCAATATGAGCAAAGGATTAATGATTCACTTCACAGGAAAGAAAAACAGTAGCATGTGATATTTTCCTAAAGCAATATGAGCAAAGCATCCTAAATCAACTAAATCAACTAGCATACTAAATCCAGTAGTATACTAAATCAACTAAATCAAAATGTTCTAAATCAACTAAATCAACTAGCCTACTAAATCAACTAAATCAACTAGCCTACTAAATCAACTAAATCAACTAGCCTACTAAATCAACTAAATCAACTAGCCTACTAAATCAACTAAATCAACCAGCCTACTAAATCAACTAAATCAAAATGTTCTAAATCAACTAAATCAACTAGCTTACTAAATCAACTGAATCATATCAACTAAATCAGAATGTTGCATATGAACTAGCCTAAAAATCAAAATGTAGCAGGGAGGAGGGAGAAGGAGGGGCGACTCGAGGAGGGAGAAGAGAGTAGGACGGAGGAGGAAGGCGGAGCGAGGAGGGGCTGGCCGACGGCGAGTGGAGGGAGAATGGAGGAGGAAGGCGGAGCGAGGAGGGGCTGGCCGGCGGCGAGTGGAGGGAGAATGGAGGAGGAAGGCAGAGCGAGGAGGGGCTGGCCGGTGGCGAGTGGAGGGAGAATGGAGGAGGAAGGCGGAGCGAGGAGGGGTCGGCCAGCGGCCAGTGGAGGGAGGACGGAGGAGGAGGCCGGTACCGAGTCCAGCGAGGAGGATGAGGTGACGGCGGCGCAGATCGGAGGAGGGGCGACGAGGGGGAGATCGAGTGTGTGTGAGTGTGATCTGGATAGGATAGCTAGGTGAGGGGAGATGGAATGGCTTAGCAGTAGTGCGCTATAGCAAAGTGCGCTACTGCTAAACGACCTATCAGTAGCGCCTTTGGCCAAGAACGCGCTACTGCTATGTTAGACATAGAAATAAAAAAATACATTGATCATCAATTGTCTTTTTGTGCACAATCTGATTTGTCAATAGGAATCCTTGACTGTTGGTTTAGGAACAGGTGAGGATTCCTATTGCGACCACAGATCCTAAACATAGAGTTCAATGAAGACCAAGTGCTTGTGAAAGTTGTAGAAGTAACATATTTAAGGTGGTACAAACTCTCTTCACGGAGCGAGGTGGGACTAAATTTTTGTAGTAACCTTAGTAGTAGCGATTATTGCGTAAATGCGCTGCTGCTAAGATCTGTAGTAGTAGCGCCCTTTGTTCCAACGCGCTGCTGCAATAATTGGCCTCGCGGCGGCGGCGTGGGAATTTTAGCAGTAGCGCGTCCTGGTGTGCGCGCGCTACTGATAAACTTGTACCAGCAGCGAGGTTTTAAAGTGAGCGCTACTGCTAAGTAGCAGCAGCGCCTGATTTTAAAGCGCACTGCTGGTAATATTTTGTGTATAGGCTTTTCCCTAGTAGTGTGAGTGGATTCGGGCCATGCAAGAAGAATTACATCAGTTCGAGCTCAACAATGTCTTGGAACTGGTCAAACGTCCAGATCCTCGCAAGCATAATATCATTGGCACAAAGTGGATCTACCCAACAAGCAAGATGAAAATGGCCTTGTGGTGAGAAATAAGGCACGACTTGTAGCTCAAGGCTACACACAGGTTGAAGGAATTGATTTCGATGAAACTTTTGCACCTGTTGCTAGACTTGAGGCTATTCGCATATTACTTGCTTATGCTAACCATCATGATATCATTTTATATCAAATGGATGTGAAAAGTGCATTCCTTAATGGTAAGCTTGAGGAAGAAGTATATGTTGCTCAACCCCCGGGTTTTGAAGATCCAAAGAATCCTGACAAAGTCTTCAGACTCAACAAGGCCCTCTATGGCCTCAAGCAGGCCCCTCGGGCGTGGTATGATACCTTGAAGGAATTCTTCGTGAAGAATGGCTTCACACCCGGTTCACTCGACCCTACTCTCTTTACTAAATCTTATGATGGTGAACTGTTTGTGTGCCAAATATACGTTGATGATATTATCTTTGGTTGTACTGACCAACGTTATAGTGATGAATTTGCCTATATGATGAGTGAAGAATATCAAATGTCTATGATGGGAGAGTTGAAATTCTTCTTAGGTCTTCAAATTCGTCAACAGGGCAATGGCATATTCATATCTCAGGAGAAATACCTCAAAGATGTTCTAAGGAAATTCAGCATGCAAGATTGGAAAGGCGTCAAAATTCCTATGCCCACAAATGGCCATCTATGCACTGATGAAAATGGTATTGACTTCAATCACAAGGTATACCACTCCATGATTGGTTCTTTATTGTACTTGTGTGCATCTAGGCCAGATATAATGCTTAGTGTTTGCATGTGTGCCCGATTTCAAGCTACACCGAAGGAATCACATCATAAGGCTGTGAAGCATATTCTTCGATATCTAGCTCACACACCAACACTAGGATTATGGTACCCCAAGGGCTCTACTTTTGATCTCATTGGATATTCTGACTCTGACTATGCTGGTGATCGTGTGGACCGCAAGTCAACATCTGGTACTTGTCATTTCCTCGGACAATCTTTAGTCTGTTGGTCCTCGAAGAAACAGAACTGCGTATCACTGTCTACTGCGGAAGCTGAGTACATTGCTGCTGGCTCTTGCTGTGCTCAATTCCTGTCGATGAAGCAAACTCTCAAGGACTATGGCATCAACGTGAAGAATGTGCCTCTCTACTATGACAATGAGGGTGCCATCAAGATTGCTCACAACCCAGTTCAGCACTCGAAGACGAAGCACATTCAGATTCGTCATCATTTTCTTTGCGATCATGTGTTGAAGGGCGACATCTTTATTGATCATGTGAAGACTGAAGAACAGCTAGCCGATATCTTCACAAAGCCCTTGGATGAGAAGAGATTTAGCAAGTTGCGGTGTGAGCTAAATATCTTAGAATCTTCGAATGTTCTTTGAAAAGGACAC
Source organism: Triticum aestivum (assembly GCF_018294505.1). Classification (NCBI taxonomy): domain Eukaryota; kingdom Viridiplantae; phylum Streptophyta; class Magnoliopsida; order Poales; family Poaceae; genus Triticum; species Triticum aestivum. The sequence continues at coordinate 707,650,157 of NC_057807.1, forward strand.
ACATCCTGACACTTATGCAAAATTGATGACTTAGATGTGCAACACACGAAGAAACGTTTTTCTTCAATCAATGAAGAATAACACTCTAAGTGTGAAGAAATTAATGAAGAATTTGATTCTCAGAACCCTACGACAATTGTACGCGGTGTCTGAAATCATCATTCTTACACGGTGGGTCACGCCACCACCAAAGTTAAAAATCTTCAATTTGAGTTTTTCCTCAGTTTTGAAATTCTTCAGTTTTTCAAATTCTTCAACTTTGCAAAATCTTCACTGTTTCCATCGTTTTTCTTCATTGGCTATATATATATATATATATATATATATATATATATATATATATATATGGGTTTATGTCCTCTACAGCATTCACTTATGGCTATTTCTTCAAGTTGCATTTTCTGCTAAGTGAATGTGATCGGACCCTTCCCCCTCTATGCTATACTCAACCCAATCTATTCACAAATTCGTCATGTGCGTTCTATTTGAAACTCGTTCAAAATCTTCACTGTGTCCTTGTCAGCTGGAGAAATTGCGAACGGAATTTTTAACTTATCTTATCCAAATTTTCGGCTTTGCCGCTCAAACCGTTCCGCATCCCACGATAGACGTATCTATTCACCCACGATCTAACACAATCTCCACTTTTCAGTACGTGGGTGACACATGTCAAGCGAATGAGAAGGGTCAGGGGCATGTTCGTCCTAAATCTTCGGGCGAACAGTTTTTCACTGCGACTATAAATACCCCGTCTCCCCTTCCTCACTTCCTTTACTCCGCTCGACCGCTCTCTCTCTCGCTCGAGCTTCTCAAACCCTAGCGCCGCCGCTACTCCATCATCGCCGGTGAGTAAGAGCTTCACTGCCTCGACCTTGTCGCCGTCGTACTCGCACCGGCCGCGGAAATCTTCACTCCGCCACCGCCGTAGCTGTCTTCCTCCGCCGAGTTAGGGCGTGGAAGATCTAAACTGACGAGCTTCAAATCTACACTTCTCAGTTCGTCGTGTTCTTCATCCAGGGTAATTAAAAGTTACTTTTACTGCCCTCTTTGATTCAAATTTTCTCTACAAAATCTTCAAAGGTTTTTTATTCTTCAAATCCTCACACACAAAACACCTCACTAGTCATCTGTTCTCGATTCGTTTCTCTAAGCATCATTTTTCTTCAAGATTCCTCAATTGTGTGGATCCTCGATCTATACAACTCTGGAACCTAAGACAAAGAACGCTTAGTGAAATTCTTCAAGGCTCATCTGGTCAAATTCCTCAAACTTGTTCTTTTTGAAAAAACCTTCTGAGAACGCATATGACCTCTCCAAATTCCTCGCAACTATACTCTATTCACAGGTACTCATGTCCGCTGCTGAATCACTAGGTTCTCATCAACTTAACTCATTTGCAGCGTTCCTCGAAGAAAAGTTGCATACTTCTTCAGAGAATTTGATTGTTCAAATTCCTCAACTGAAGAATATGGCAGACGTTAAGAAGCCACAGAAAGGAGGAAAGAGGCCTGAGGTCATGACTGCTTTTGAAATACCTGAGGACATCTATGTTGACTATTGCACTCCTGATGAGGCCAAGTTCGGAAAGGAGAACAAAAATCAGCGCAAGGTGCGCATACAGAGGATTGAAAGGAGATGGGCAAGAGAATGGAGGGAGTACAGGTATGTAACTCCAAAATATATGAAGAAGCTCGCACTTAATCCTCCATGCCCAAGAGCTCCATTGGCACCTGGCCAAGAAGCTGACCCCACCAGCATCAAGCGTGGTGAGGATTTTCCTGAAGAATGGGCCAAGCGCCAAGCCAAGTTGGCGAGACAAGCCAAAGAAGCAGTGAGGAAATTTAATGAAGACTCTGCTACTGCTGCTGCCACTGAGGCCTCTGTCAAGCCTAGAAAATCAATGGCAAAGAAGCCCGCGCACAAGCCAAGTGCTTCACCAACAGTGCCCTCACGGCCTAGTTCCTCAGCAATGCCCTCACGGCCAGAATCTTCAAAGCCCTCACGGCCAGTTCCTCATGCTGATCCTGCTCCTCCCAAATCTTCAGCTCCTCCTCCAAAGTCCTCAGCAGCTCCGGCAAAGCTCTCAGCACCTGTGCATCTGGCCACGTGCCAAAGGACTACAGGCATCTCTATTGCCTCTGGTGTCTCAGCGAGTTCCTCTGCTGCACAAAATTCTTCATCAGGCCCCACACTGCTGAAGACAAAGGCAAAGGCTGGACGTGGTCCTCGGCCAAGTCCGAAGAAGAAACAGGTTGCCTTCCAAGTGCCATCTGACGATGAAGCTGATGATGATGAACTTGCAGAAATCATCAGAGACAGGCAAGTTAGGGCTGCTAGAGCCAAAGGCACACCAGTGCCACTGCTTTTGGATCCAAGGGCGATCCTCGATTACATTGATCTCTGGCACAAGAACCCAGACACCCCTATGCCTGATTTTCATTTGACTCCTGGCCAAGGTCACATGCTGACCCATTTAATCACTGAAGAGAAATGGAAATTTGAGAAGGCTAGGCAGATCAAGAAGGCTCAGTTCAGGAAAGAGAAGTTCCTGAGAAAAAACGTTATCAAAATGACAACACATGAACTCATCAAGATCCAGTCTGAAATCAAAGCCCTCAGCGATGACTTCAATGCTTATTATGCTGATTGGCAAGGAGCCAAAGTCAGGTTTGTTAAACTGACTGAGAAGTTCACCAATGTTGCAGCTCCAACGCAACAAGAAATTCCTCAGGCTGGAGCCTCTGCTCAGCCTACTGAAGAACATGCCAGCACCGCTGATGATTTTCAGCCTGCTGAAGAAAATGCTAGTTCCAGGGCTGATGACTCCATTCCAGCCGCTGAAGAAATTGCCAGGGCATCCACTAGTGGTGCGCCTGAAGAAACTGAAGAAGTCAGGGCAACTGCATCAGTTGCGCCTGAGGAAATTCAAACAGATTCCTCAGCTCCTCCCGCGCCTACACCAACTCCTATCCTTCCATCTGCATCATATGTGAAGAAGACCAAGGCTGTAGAGCGAGTCGCAGTGAGGAAAAGGAAAGCATCAGCTGCTTCAGAATCTTCTGATCCAAAGAAGATGAAGCCTATGACCAGCTCGTTTGAAAATACGATTGATGCTGTTCCGATTTCCACCATGCCATCAAAGGACCTTGTTCCTTTTGGTGAAGAATATGTGATCCCTAGCGGATCTGATGAAGAAAATCATTCTGCTGCTTCGTCAGAGCAGATTGATGAAGAAATTGAAGTGGATGCGATCCCTTCTGCAGCCGTTGTATCCTCACCAATGCCTCAGTTCACAGCTGAAGAGGCTGGTGTTGAAGAAATTGAAGATGAAGACGTGGATATTGGATGCACTATGCCAGTGATGAATGATGACTTTTGGGAAAGTCAGCACCCCAATTCTCCACTCTTCACCCCAATACAACAAATACCTCAGTCCCCTGCACCAACCGTTTAACTGGGCTCTGAAGAAACTCATCCCACCTTGTCTGTGCGTGAAGAAATTCCAGCCACTAGTGCTGAAGAAACTGCTGCTGCTGATCCTTTGACCACGCAGACTGCAAATGAAGAGGAACCAGAAATTCCTCAGCCTGAAGAACCTGAGATTGCGATTCCTGAGGTAGTGATGCAACTCACTGACACTCCTCTGCCAAAACCAAAGGATCCATTCTCGCGCAAGCAAAAGTTCAAGGCTGAAGACTTCTTTGGCGAGCATGTTTTCTTCACTGATTACAACCCATACGACTCTGCTCGCATAAGGAAGAGGCGTTTCTGGACTGCTAGTCAAGCCAACTTTTATTCCTCTGTGCTATTCGACAAAGACAAAGTCTTCGATCATGCACACATTCCTCACGTGGACATGGAATCTCTGCCGGGCTTCGAGCCAGTCCTCAGTGTTCTTCATGATGCTGGATTGCTGAATTTCTGCACTGACATCTGTGATTGGAATGAAGAACTCATTCTTCAATTCTATGCGACGCTGCACATCACAGGAAATTCTGAAGATGTGAACTCATGGGTGCTGGACTGGATGTCAGAAAATACTCACTACAAGGCACCAGCAACTGAATTGCTTCGTGCCCTCCCACTCAGTCCTCCCCTTGATGGTTCTCGTTGCGTCTACGATGAATCTGAGCTTACAAATCATTACATGCAAGTGCTGATGAAGCCTTTGAAGCCAGGGCAGGCCCCTCGAACCAAATTCCTCGTCAAGGAATTACTGTATGTGCCTCGAACTGTCTATCGCATTCTGACGAAGACAATGAGTCCTATCAAAGGCCACGACTCAAATGATGAAGAAGTCGTTGGCATCATGAAGAATATGCTTTTCAATATCTTTCATGGCGTTCCCATCAACTCCCATTATTTCTTCATGAGGACTCTAGCGAATATTGCTATGTCACCATTTGAGCTGAAGCCTTATGCACCATGGATTATGAGGTTCATCGGGACAAGGTCTTCACTCAATTACAAGGCTGATACTCTGAACCACTGCAGCTACTTGCCTCCAATTGAAGTCCTCAAACGGACATTTTCCTCGGCTGATGACAAAGGCAAGGCAACTGCTATGATAGATGAAGGCATTCGTCCATTGGATGGTCAATTTTGCAAGGCTGCATCCTACTCCACCAATGATGACTCTGCCACACATGACTCTGCCGCCAACAACTCTGGCAAACAAAATCCTCAAGCCACAGCACCCAGGGTGATGACTGATCGTGAGTTACTCCTCAGTCTTCATTAGAAAGTTGATCACAATCATAAATGGGTCAAGCGTCAGTTTGGTTCAATTCTTCACAACATGACCTCAACACACAATGCAGTGAAGAAAAACCAATACTACCTCCATGAGACCTTCAACCGTACCTGGGTTGTTCTGTCTCATGTCTACAGCGCAGAAAATCTGAAGAAAATGGGTCTGAAGGAAGAATTTGACTGGTCTGCACCTCCACCGAAGAAATACAAGAAGGTCAAGGTTCCTTCCTTGGTATCCAGCTCTTATTCTTCATCGCACGACACTGGTGAAAATGAAGACTTGGACGACACTGCGGCAGGCCCTACTTCAACAATCGACCTCGACAACGCTGGCGCTCCTCCATCAACTTGATATTCTTCAGGGGCGTTATCCTCAGTTTCGATCCTTTTGGTCATTTGATGACAAAGGAGGAGAAATTTGAGTTAGTCTTCAAGCGGGTCTATTATATGGGCGTTATGGGCGTTTTTTTTTTGCTAAGTTACAACTCTCGCTCTTCTGAAACTTTTATTGGATCGAGTTGTAATCTTAAACCCGATGGTGCTCTGATATTTTTGATGTGTTCCTCTGCATGCTTATTCCTCATTATATGTTAATGCACGCATGCTGAATTACATCAGTCACCATATTTCATCATGCATTTCAAATTCTTCATACTATATGTCAAATGCGTGTATGAATTACAAGATATAGGGGGAGATCTCCATGATTCAACTCTTCAAATGTGCATTGCCTCAAAAGCAAATTCCTGACTATGAACATCTTCAGGGGGAGTTCTTCTATATCTTGCAATCAAATTCCTCAATATCAGTATTTACACTTCATATGTTTATCCCCGTTGAAAACTTAACCTATATTGTCATCAATCACCAAAAAGGGGGGAGATTGTAAGTTCATCTAGTGCTCCTTAGTGATTTTGGTGTATTGAAGACTTATAGGTTAAGGGACTAATGTGTTTATGAGTGTACACAGGTCTATAAGTCTATGAGGAGTTTGATATTTACAGAGAAAGTTGACCCCTAAAAATGAAGTTCTTCAACTGAAGACTTTGATATTCTGAAGACTTTCTGAAGACTTTGAAAGTGAAGAAATTGGTGTGACCTTGAAGACTTGGTATTCATTTGAGGAACATGAAGCGTGAAGACTTTTGTTTTCATAGTTTCGTTTTCTCTTTCTTGAGTCATAGGAAACACCGTACTGTTAAAGGGGGTCGAGGAAATACTAAGGAAAAATTTCCATGTGATGCTCAACTCAAAATCCTACACCTACCAATCCCTTCGAGTGAAGCCTTTGGAAATCTCATACAGTTCAGTCAATTTCTTCAGTGACAGAGACAAAGTTCTTCTGGTCGCTGAGGAATTTGTCCTGACTGAGGAGTTAGGAATTCGCCAGTGCGGATTGCCTACGCAGTGAGGATCATGATAGCCATGAGGAATATGAGAGTCAAATTTCCGACCGTTGCTGTGTTGCGCGCCAGCTGTTCCAAAATATCTTATCCGCCTAACGGTCATATCATTGAAGGGCATTTATGTCTTATCATGTCGGGCTGCTCCCTAGGCTATAAATAGCCGCGCCCTACAACCACTAGCTGGTTGGCTGCTCCGAGAGAAACTGACACTTGTCATTTGAGAGCATCCCATCCTCTGAGGACTTTGATTGAAAATCATCAAGTGAGGAAAACCCAAACCTAAACACCTACAAACCCAAAGTGATTGAGCATCACTGAAGAGATTGAACCTGCGTGGATCCGACGCTTGTTACCTTTGAAGAATGTGCTTCTTCCAGACGGTTAGGCATCATGGTCTAGAGCATCCAAGAGGAATCGTGGATCACCGAGTGACCGAGTCTGTGAAGGTTTGGAAGTCGCCTGAAGACTTACCACGAGTGATTGGATGAGGTCTGTGTGACCTTAGTTCAAGGAGAATACGGTGAGGAATTGGTGTCCTGAGCTGCGTGCTCAGCGACTAGGTGTCCGGGACTGTGTGTCCTCGAGTTTAAATACTCAGCCGCTCCAACCAGACGTACAACTGAGACAGTAGTTGGAACTGGTCTACCAAATCATTGTCTTCACCAAGCTTACTGGTTCTATTTCCTCATCTCTTTCATTTCCTCATTACTGTGTTGAGTGCTTGTTCATATTTGTGTTTGAAGACTTTGACTGAAGACTTTCTCAATTTCCTCAGTTCAATTTCTTCAGTCTGTTTGTCTTCATCTTGTGTTATCCTGTGATTACGCTTTTTGTACTCTGTGATTGTCTTCATTTCATCAAGATGACCATGCCTGCATTCTGTTATGCTTACTTCTGAGTACTTATTCCGCTGCAAGTAGTTCTTCGCTTAGGAATTTCCTCACCGGCAAATTCCTCAGTGAAGAATTCATAAAAATCGCCTATTCACCCCCCCCCCTCTAGTCGATATAACGCACTTTCAATAATATATACATCGTCAAAATTATGTACATCATAAGAGCCGGTGGCTCAAGTGTGGTAAGGCCGAAGATGAGCGATATTCCACGGTCGGCGGGTCTCCTCCTCCGACTTATGTGAGTCTTTGTGCTCTCGACCATCAATAAGGTAGTATGACCCGTTGTTCAAATTCTTGCTGACCACAAAGGGCCCTTCCCAAGGTGGGGACAACTTGTGCATATCAGTTTGATCCTGGATGAGCCGGAGCACCAAGTCACCTTCTTGAAAGGTTCTGGACTTAACCCGACGACGGCTATGATAACGACGCAGGTCTTGTTGGTAAATCGTTGAACAAGCTGCCGCAAGATCGCGCTTCTCATCCAATAGGTCAAGGGCATCCTGACGTGCTTGTTCATTATCAGCTTCGACGTAAGCCGCCACACGGGGCGAGTCATGACGGATGTCACTAGGAAGAACCGCCTCTGCGAAGGGCCTGTCTTTTACTTTTATGTATTTACTTTCATGCAAAGAGTCAAAATATTTCTCTCTATTTGTTTTTATTTTTCTCCTTTGGCAAGCATCATGTGGTGAGGAAAGATCTAGGCACATATATCCAGTTGAATATGGGTAGTATGAGTTATTATTGTTGACATCACCCAAAGGTGAATACGTTGGGAGGCGAAATTACAAGGCCATATCTTTCTATGTGTCCGGTTGAAACGTTTTGCTCATGTGTATGCGGTGAGTGTTAGCAATCATAGAAGACTATATGATGGTTGAGTATGTGGAGCTCTTACTTAGACTCTGTTGAATAAATTGAATTGCAATTGCTTGGTGGAGAAAATAGGTTGTTGAGTTTCAAGACAATTCATTGTTTGAACCGTAACATGTGAATTGGTTGCTACTATAACATGAGAAGTTTTATAAGAAAGAATTTCTGTTATGATGCTAGGAAAAGTGATTGAAAATATCATTGATCAAACTTACGGACTTTGCTAGCATTCACACTTCTTAAATTATTTCTTTTATCATTTACCTACTCGAGAACGAGTAGGAATTAAGCTTTGGGAAGCTGATACGTCTCAAACATATCTATAATTTATGAAGTATTCATGCCATTATATTATCATTCTTGGATGTTCTACAATCATTTTATAGCAACTTTATATTATTTTTTGGGAATAACCTATTGACCCAGTGCCCAGTGCCAGTTGTTGTTTTTGTCTTGTTTTCTACATCGCGGGAAATCAATATCAAACGGAGTACAAACACCGCAAAACTTCTTGTGGATTTTTTATGGACCAGAAGAAAGCCAGTGGGCCAAGGAAGCACCTGGGGGCTGCTCGAGGGGAGCAGCACCCACCAGGGCGCGCCAAGAGGCCCGGGCGTGCCCTGGTGGGTGTTGCCCACCTCGGGTGCCCCCTGGATCGCCTCTTCGCCCTATAAATTTCCAAATATTCCAAAACCCTTCGGGGTGGCCCTAGATCAGAAGTCCCACTGCTGCAAGGCCTCTGTATCCACGAGATCCAATCTAGACCCCGTTCCGGCACCCTGCCAGAGGGGGGAATCATCACCGGTGGCCATCTTCATCATCCGGCGGCCACCACGATGTGGAGGGAGTAGTCCACCCTCGGGGCTGAGGGTTTGTACTAGTAGCTATTTGTTTAGTCTCTCTCTCGTGTTCTTGAGATGTCACAATCTTGATGTATCACGGGATTTGTTAATATAGTTGCATCATATGGTGTTTTCCCCTCTCTATCTTGTTGAGATGAATTGAGTTTTCCCTTTGAGATTTCGTTCTTATCAAATTGAATACTTTTATGGATTTGAGAGCACTTGATATATGTCTTGCATATGAATACTTGTGGTGACAATGGGGTATTATATTGATTCACTTGAGATATGTTTTGGCACTTAGCTCGTGGATTCCCGAGGTGACATTGGGGTAACATATGCATAGCGGTTGATGCACGTTCTCGTCTTTTTTTCTCCGGTAGAAATCTTGGGGCACTCTTTGAGGTTCTTTGTGTTGGATTGGGTATTATGAATCTTAATTTGCTTTGGTGTTATTTTAGTACGAACTCTTGATAGATCTATCGGAAAGAATAACTTGGTATTATTTTAGTACGAACTCATGGATAGATCGATCGGAAAGAATAGCTACAAACAATTTCTTCTTATGTTCTCCACTAGATAGGAAATTTGGAGTGATTCTTCATCGCACTTTGAGGGATGGTTATATGATCCAATTCTATTAGAATTGTTGAGAGATTGCACTAGTGAAAGTATGCACCTTAGGCCTCATTTTCCATCATTGCAATACCGTTTGTGCTTCGTTTTACTATTTACTATACCTTGCTGTTTTTATTGTTCGCACTACAAAAACTCATATCTACTATCCATATTACACTTTTATCACCATCTCTTTGCCGAACTAGTGCACCTATACAATTTGCCATTGTATTGGGTGTGTTAGGGACACAAGAGATTTCTTGTATTTGATTGCAGGGTTGCTTGAGACAGACTATCTTCATCCTACGCCTCCCACGAATTGATAAACCTTAGGTCATCCACTTGAGGGAAAATTGCTACTGTCCTACAAAACTCTGCGCCTTGGAGGCCCTACACGTGTCTACAAGGATAAAGTTGCATAGTAGACATCACACGCCAAGGTGAACAACAAGTTGACTTGGAGGCACCCACAAGTTGAACACATCAAGATGATGGAAACGAGGATGTACAACAAGATAAACCTCATCGACCTCCTTCTCCACCTCCATGAGAGAACAACAATGCCAACAAAAACCAAGAGATACAAGAAGAAGAACAAGACAATGAAGAGGATGTTCCACCCCGACCCAAACAAAAGCTCTCACGAGTTCGAGCAAGAGTCTCAAGAGATCATCCCGTCGAACAAATCTTTGATGATATTCAAACTGGGAGAATTGCTCACTCTAAAACTCGTTTGGCTAACTTTTGTGAACATTACTCATTCATTTCTAGTATTGAACCTATGAAGGTTGAAGATGCTCTTGATGATCCGGATTGGGTAAACGCCATGCATGAAGAGCTACACAATTTTGAGAGGAACCAAGTGTGGACGTTGGTTGAAAAGCCCGATGAGAAGCACAATGTCATTGGAACCAAATGGGTGTTTCAGAATAAGCAAGATGAAGATGGACAAGTTGTACGCAACAAGGCTCGTCTCATCGCTCAAGGCTACACTCATGTCGAAGGTATGGACTATGGTGAGACATATGCCCCTGTTGCAAGACTTGAATGCATTCGCATCTTACTTGCTTATGCCAATCACCATGATATCACTTTATATCAAATGGACATTAAAGTGCTTTTCTTAATGGTGAAATTTAGGAGGAAGTTTATGTTAAACAACCTCCCGGCTTTGTTAATCCCAAGAAACCCGATCATGTATAGAAACTTCACAAAGCTCTTTATGGTCTTAAAAAAGCTCCTAGAGCGTGGTATAAATGCTTGACTAAGTTCCTTATTGAAAAAGGCTTTGAGATTGGAAAAATTGATTTATACAATTTTTACTAAAAGGGTTAATGGTGAATTATTTGTGTGCAAAATTTATGTGGATGATATCATAGTTGGTTCGACTAACCTTCATTTTAGTGAAAAGTTTGGAAGGCTAATGTCGGAGAAGTTTGAGATATCTATGATGAGTGAACTCGAGTTCTTTCTTGGTTTGCAAATAAAGAAAACTTACCTTTGTTTCTCAAACAAAGTATACCAAGGACTTATTCAAGAATTTCAACATGCAAGAATGCAAAGGTATGAATACACCCATGCCTACTAGTGGACATCTTGACTTGACTAAGGATGGTGAACCGGTTGACCAAAAGGTTTACCGCTCTATGATTGGTTCATTGTTATATCTATGTGCCTCTCGTCCTGATATTATGCTAAGTGTGTGCATGTGTGCATGATATCAAGCGGCCCCCAAAGAATGTCATCTTAAGGTTGTTAAAAGGATAGTGAGATACTTAATTCATACACCAAACTTTGGCATTTGGTATCCTAAGAGGTCTTCTTTTGATCTTGTTGGCTACTCCAATTTGGACTATGCCGATGACAAGGTTGATAGAAAGTTCACTTCGGGTACTTGTCAATTTCTTGGTAGATATCTTGTGTCTTGGTCCTCCAAGAAACAAAATTCGGTATCCTTATCCACTGCCAAAGCGGAATACATTGCCGTCAGTTCATGTTGTGCTCAATTACTTTGGATGACCCAAACTCTTAAAGATTATGGGATACATGTGAAACATGTTCCATTGCTTTGTGACAATGAAAGTGCTATTAAGATTGCTCATAATCCCGTGCAACATTCTCTAACTAAGCATATTGAAGTTCGTCATCATTTCATTCGAGATCATGTTGCTAAGGGAGATATCGATCTTAAACATGTCCGTACCGATAAGCAATTGGCAGATATATTCACCAAACAGTTTGATTAGTGATACGTCTCCAACGTATCTATAATTTATGAAGTATGCATGCCATGTTTACAACAATTTATATTGTTTTGCTATGATTTGCATGGAACTAACCCGGACTGACACTATTTTTAGCAGAACTACCGTGGTGTTGTTTTTTGTGCAGAAATGAAAGCTCTCCAAATGAGCTGAAACTTTTTGACAATTTTTTTGGAACAAAAGAGACCCTCGAAGCTTCGTGGAAGGACCATAAGGTGAAGGAGTAGGGAACAAGACACCTGGGCGCACCAGGGGGCCCAGGCGCATCCCGGTGGGTTGTGCTCACCTCGTGGCCCATCTTTGCATGATTACAACTCTGAAAAATCCTATAAATACCAAACCCCCCAGAAATAACCCTAGATCAGAACTTCCGCCGCAGCAAGTCTCTGTAGCCATGAAAAACAAATCAGGAGCATGTTCCAGCACTCCGCCAGAGGGGGAAATCATCATCGGTGGCCATCTTCATCATTCCGGCAGCCACCACGATGAGGAGGGAGTAGTCCACCCTAGGGGTTGAGGGTTTGTACCTGTAGCTATGTGTTTAATATCTCTCTCTCTCTCTCTCTCTCTCTCTCTCTCTCTCTCTCTCTCTCTCTCTCTCGTGTTCTTGAGATGTCACGATCTTGATGTATCAAGGGCTTTGTTAATATAGTTGGACCATATGGTGTTTTCCCCTCTCTGTCTTTTTGTGATGAATTGAGTATTCCCTTTGAGATCTCGTTCTTATCGGATTGAATACTTTTATGGATTTGAGAGCACTTGATATATGTCTTGCATATGAATACTCGTGGTGACAATGGCGTATTATATTGATTCACTTGAGATATGTTTTGGCACTCAACTCATGGATTCCCGAGGTGACATTGGGGTAATCTATGCATAGGGGTTGATGCACATTCTCGTCTTTTATTTCTTCAGTAGGAATCTTGGGGCACTCTTTGAGGTTCTTTGTGTTGGATTGAGTATTATGAATCAGAATTTTCTTTGGTGTCATTTTAGTACAAACTCTTGATAGATCGATTGGAAAGAATAACTTGGTGTTATTTTAGTATGAACTCTTGATAGATCGATCGGAAAGAATAACCTGGTGTTATTTTATTACAAACTCTTGGATAGATTGAACAGAAAGAATAGCTACAAACAATTTCTTATTATGTTCTCCACTAGATAGGACCTTTGGAGTGATTCTTCATCGCACTTTGAGGGATGGTTATATGATCCAATTATATTAGCACTGTTGAGAGATTGCACTAGCGAAAGTACGGACCCTAGGCCTCATTTTCAAGCATTGCAATACCATTTGTGTTTCGTTCTATCAATTGCTACCTTGCTGTTTTTTATTGTTCCTATCACAAAAATCAATATCTACTATCATTGCTACACTTTTATTACCATCTCTTCGCCGAACTAGTGCACCTATACAAATTACTATTGTATTTGGTGTGTTGGGGACACAAGAGACTTTTTATTATTTGGTTGCAGGGTTGTTTGAGAGAGACCATCTTCATCCTACGCCTCCCACGGATTGATAAACCTTAGGTCATCCACTTGAGGGAAAATTGCTACTGTCCTACAAAACTCTGCGCTTGGAGGCCCAACACAAGTCTACAAGAACAAGTTGCGTAGTAGACATCAATGAGAAAGTATTTTTGCCATTTGAGAAGTGAATTGAACATCATTGATGCCTCAAACTTGGAGTAGAAACTCCATTTGGATGCATGCAATGCATGAGCCTTCATATGACTAATCCTTGGTATTTCTCTTATGATGATGATCATATGTCTTGGATATATTTGTACCCTTGCATGCTATCTAACCCTTGTAGGTACTTGGATAAGCTCCATTCTATGAGATTGCAACTCAATCACATCCTAAGCAATCTCTACATCACCAAGTCTCTAAAATATGGTGGTTGAAGACAAGGAAGCATGAATCCTTTCAATATATCCTTTAATAATTCCTATATATCAAATTTCATTTGGTATCAAATTTCATGATTGTCATTTTGGATACACAAGTGCTCTTCCTTGCAAAACTAACCCATGTAGGAAGATGAACTCAACTGCAAGCGGTGTTCCCAACTCTTGATGAAATACATCAACCTACACAAGTTCAACTACATGATCAAGATCAACACCACCACCAAGGTATGTCATTCCATCTTAGAGAATCTTTACCCCAAGACATGGGTCAAAGCAGCTCAACAAGATGTGAATACATCAAAATGCTTAAACGAAAATGGCAACCCCATTTTGAGCTTAAACGATGAGTATGACCTATGATAGACTCCTAAGTCAATATACTCTAACATAGGTGACTTTGTCGCCGACCAATTCTAGATGGAGTTCTCTAGTGTTTCTCTGAGTTCTTGCATGAGTTTCTTGCATGCTTGTTCCCCTTTCAAAAAAAAACTTCATCTAGATTTTTTTCTTTTCCTTGTTATTTTCTGCATTTCCCTGTATTTAATTCATTGCAAATCCTTCAGTTAATTCCCTGTAAATCTTTGTGAGATCCTATTTTCCTAGTGAGCTGAGATGACAAAATCTGTCCTCTGTATTGAACTCGGCCTCACTGATCTTTTCTTCTCGACTAGACCAAACCAACTCAGTGTCACCGGTGAAAAAGATTCGGTGTTACTGATTTCAATACTGAGAAATTTTTTTGCCATTTGCATCCTGCACTTATGTTCCAGCTCCACTCATGATTCTTATCCTCCACCCGCATCACGTTCTACATGCTGCTTTGTCATGTGACTCAAGGACCAAACCTATTTGACTTATCATCCAGAAGATCCCTTCTTGCAAATTGATGTCAAAGGGGGAGAGAGAGATCACATCAAAGCTTAATCACATCAAAGGGAGAGAGAGAGAGACCCTATGGGAGAGAAAGACTTCTTAGCTTTCCCAGATGCTTGGTATACAAATAGGAGAGAAGTCACATGTCTTTAAGAGGGGAAAGACATGTTAGTAGATGTTTCTTTGTGTCTTTTGCTCTTATTTTCTGTTACCCTATCTTCTCCCATTATCCAATATCAGATTCAGTGGGAGAAAGACATCTAAGGGAAGAAAATCTTTGGAATTCATTGCATATCTTTATTCCTTGGAGACATGTCTATATCCAACTAGAGTACTAAGTACTCACTCACTACATGTCATCCCAATCTTGGTACTCTTGTGGTTTCCTATTCTTGCTCTGATTAGTAGATGTTCTTATGTTATCTAACACTGTTTTCTCAGGTTCATCTCTTCCAAAGTCAGCTCAAGACCACAAGGTAACTATATGCATCACACTCATGTGCATGAGGATCTCTTGCTTATGTACATATTATTTGCAAGAAGGACTCATGAATGTACATGAAGGTATATCTTCTACATTTCACATCTTTTGCTCTGATGAATATAGCCAAGATACATGTAACGCATTGCTTTCTCTGACATGCTTATGCATTCACATGCTTTCATAATCTATCTTCACATGATTGCATAAATGTAGGGGGAGCCAATGCATGTTGCATGTCCTTTCAAAGCTTTACTTGATACTCTTCATATCTTTATCTAAAGCTTTGATGTATGTTGTCATCAATTACCAAAAAGGGGGAGACTGAAAGCACAAGTGCTCCCTGGGTGATTTTGGTAATTAATGTCAACATATCTCTTGTTGGACTAATACTTTTATCTAGTATATTTCAGATGAGTACAACATTAGAGTGGCAGGACAAGAGGATGTGGAACCCCTTTAAGATGCAAAGGACACATATTGGCAAAAGCTCAAGACTCTTCATTTTTATTTGGGCTTATTCCATCTGTGCCCCCAAATCCTTAGTTGTGCTCAGTTTTCCCCATGCTCCAAACTTTTGCTCAGTTTTCCCCACTCCCTTAGCTGAAACTCTCACAAATGTTCATAGCAGACGTTTGCCGTCTTTGTCGTTAACTGACTTGTGGGGCCATGTTGGACTCTGTTGGCTGTGGCTGAGGCTTCGCTGGTTGGGCCATGTTTGTGTTCATAGGACGGGCCCGTTAGTTTGTTGGTAATAAATTAAAAAGGGAGCCTGTCGGGGATATACCCCGCGGTATGACCCGGCCGGAGTCGTAAACCGGCCGGGACTTGGTAAACCGGCGGATGGTAAACCGGCAGACAGTTAAGACAGATGGCTAAGTCAGACGGTAAACCGGCGGGGTTAAACCGGCAGATGGCTAAGACAGACGGTAAACCGGCAAGTGTTAAACCGGCAGAGTTAAGACAGATGGTAGCATCGGCAGGTGTTGTTAAACCGGCAGACAATGTTAAACCGGCACACAATGTTAAACCGGCAGGTGTTGTTAAACCGGCAGACAATGTTAAACCGACAGACAATGTTAAACCGGCAGACGTTGAGAAGCCCAGGAAAGGAAGTCAAAATAGTTTAAGTTAAAGTCCGAGTTGGACTCCACATGTAACCCGCCCCTTCAACATATATAAGGAGGGGCAGGGCACCCCAAAGAGGGACAAGCAAGAAACAATCTCTAGGGCTAGACACAACTAGAGGAGAGCCAGTTTACGGCGACTCCCTCGTGATGATAATGAGATCTAGCCTCAAACAACATGTAGAGTTATTACCGGATGATATTTTCCGGGGCCCGAAGCTGTCTAAATCTTTGTCTTGTGTTGCGTTCTCTCGATTCTGCTCAACCCCTCTCAAGCTACCACATAGATGCGCTGGCCTCACGATTAAGTCCTCACACTAGGACATCTGACATGTTAATTTTACGACAGTTGGCGCCCACCGTGGGGCTTGCGCATGATGGTGTTGAGTTCTTGAAGGGATTTCTCCCAAGGATCAAGAAGTTGTAAGTTTACCGATGAAGAAGAGCCGGTTCGAAAGGATTTTTTGCGAACAGTTTTTGCATCAGCTTCAAGATCGCTTATTTTCGCTGGCGTGACAAGTCCGAATCGATAGCTCGCCAAAGCTGGTATGTTTGGAGTCGCCGTTCAAACCGTCGATAGCAAAGGAAAAAGACAAGAAAAAGGAGAAAGATTTGATCCATGGCCGCAGGGTCTCAGCGCAACAATTGCTAACCATCCAATCCAATTGACTTTGGTCAAAGTAACTACAAAACGAAGAAGGACTCCAGTCTGAAACCTCCACGGCTCCACGGTCTCTGCCACTACGGCAGCTGCGGCTGCGCCTTCTGCCCGCGTCTCCCGCATTGACTCGAGGCCGTAGCGATTTAAGGCCCGAGGCGCGGCGGGTCAAGACCAATGTCGCAGTCCGCTTCAGCCACAACCGCGCGCCTCGCCTTGTCTTCAGTCGTGAACCGTCCCGATCTAAACTGACGCCGCATGCTGCTGCTTTTGCCAAATCGCCTTGCCTGCGCAGTCTCCAGCCTCGGCTGCGCCGTCCCGATTCAACATGGAATTAAATCGGCTGTTTGTCCATACATGTCAAAATCGCTCCAAGTCGTCGACCCGCCAGCGCCAGTCAGTACTGCTACTCCCCAACGCAAAAAGCCAAGATGGCAGAGGCCACGCATCAAGTCACAAGTACAGATAATAGTGTATTGTTTCCATCACATCAGGCGTCAACCCAATGATGTGACGGAAAGAGGAAAGAGGACCACGACCCGGAAGTGGAGATATCTACGGGGGACCACGACTCGGCTGCATCTTGACACGCCCAGTTCGCCCGCGCCGTCGACCCGCTGGCTCGCCTCCATGGCTCAATCGGCCGTTCGCTTTGGCTTCGACACAGCCGAGTCACCAGCTGGCCTCAACCGGCCGCCCGGCCAAGTGGCCACCCTTCCGCCTCCGAGTCGTCATCGCACCATCCACGAGTCGCCACGGCCTTGAGTCGCCGGCCTCGCGTCGCTTCGGCTGGAAGGCCGGCTTGCCGCCATCTCGTCCTCATATCTCGTCGGCCGGACTGAAGCTAGCAGCTACCTCCAAACCGCTTTGTGATGCCGTTTCGTCGGCCTCGTTCATTCATCGAGCCAGGACTTACCACCGGTCGCCCGCCCCTGCGGCTGGCTTCAACTGCAGCCGCCGAGTTGCCGACCAGAACTACACCTCCACCCAGGGACGGAGCCAGAAAATAGAGATAGGGGGGGCAAGAACTAGAAGTGTAAAAGTCATAGGATATATACACACACACACACACACACACACATACACACACATAGTACTGTACATATTGGAAGATCTAGGGTCGATTTCAAATGTGTTTTGTTCTCCCAGCTAACCAACGGCGCGCCAAATTTTGGTGAAGGGAAGGAGACCACCAACGCCTCATTGGAAAAAATTAGTTTTCTAAACGGGATGAGGTAATGGAGCTAGGGAGATCCTAATAATTCGATCACAATCAAACAGTGGCTATCAAACCCATCAACTCCAAATATTTTGGTCAGGCACTTGGGGGCTCTGATCTGAACAGGCCCTGGATAATCAAAGATTACATAGCTATTGATCCAAAATTTGATTTATGAGACAGCATCAAAGACCGAAATTTTCTAGCTAGTTGTTAATATTTGTAGTTCTACAACTACACTTCTATGATTTGAAAGAAGCAAATGAATTTGATGATAAAAATAAACTAACCGTTTTTATCATTTGGTCGAGCTCATCCGTACGGCCGGCCGGCCAGAATGCACCGTAGATAACAGGAGGCGCTTGCATACCCCCTTCCCTTCTCGACTGCGAGATTCGATAGACGATCTAGCAGGCGGTCAGCGGCCGGCGGCAACCTCAAACGCAGGAGCAGATTGGAAACGAAGCGATTAGATGGGATCTTTTTTAAGAGGTTTTTTTAAGAGGTCCTTAGAGGAGATCTAACTGTGCCTACGGGCGGGCGTGTTGCCTCCGTTGTGGGCTGCTTTCCTTTTCTCATTTCCAGGAATTTGGGCTTTTTGCGTGCAATTGCTTGGAAAAGGTACACGGGCCATAGCTAAGGGAGCCCATAGGGAGGGCAAAGTAAGCCACGCCCAGTTATAGCGAGAAAATTTAGCGAACAAACTGATCGCTATCAAGGGGGCGACGCGATCGTCAGGGGGGGTCTCGCCCCCCCTCGTCCCCCCTTGAATCCGTCCCTGCCTCCACCTCAACTCACCGGGGGCCGGTTTGTGCCCACTGTGCCCGGCGCTCTCACACCGCCTCCGTTAGTTGCTGCGCCGAGTCGTCCTTGTTCTCCAAGCTATGCGGCCGGATTAAGCTGGTTCGGCCGCCACAAGTCGCCGCCACCAAGTTGATTTGCCGGCGCGTTGAGCCGCCCCAGTCATGCGGCCTTCGCCTCCGCTGCCACAAGCCGCCCGTGCCGGGTCATGTTCACCTTCGCCTTGAGCCGCTGCACGCACCTGCCCTCGACCGATGCCTCTGCCGGGTCCGAGTCACTGTTTCGTCCTCCGCCGAGGCCTTGAGCCGCCGCCGGGTCAACAGCCACCGCCACCGGCTCCTTCAGCAAGAATTTGCCGTGAACCGCCGACACAGCAAATCGCCGCTCCAAATCGCCATGGCCGTGCGCCGTTCCGAGCTACAAGCCACCTCCCGCGTTGAACCGGCCATGGCCGCGCGCCGTTCCGTCCGGCGCCCTTTTATTTCAGGCCGCCGTGCTTTGGGTCACCTGTTGCCCGTAAAACGCCCGCTGCTGCGGCCCACTTTCAACTCATCGACTGTCGTCAAGTCACACGGCCGGCCCGTTTCTGCCGCAAGGCTGCTGTCGTACTCAACTCTATGGCCTCGTTAAACCGGCCGTGCCCGAGCGCCCGTGTGCATGCAAAGAGCAATCCGGGGGACCGAAGGAAGCACTAGTATCCCAAGTGCTAGCCTGTATTTTAACCACAGCAATTGGTTTTCAAGCATCCCATACGAGAGATCAAGGTACTATTTTATAAAGCGGACAAAAACAATGGATTAATACTAGTACTAGTATATACGTGTTCACTTTCCATGATCCAACTACCTGTCATCAAATGTGGAGCCCGAGCACTATTTCGTCCGGAGAAAACCAAGGAGTCATCAGTTTTTCATCTGCTATCAAATAAATAGCTGAAGCCTAAGGAAGAGACAATTGACTGCAACGAGTGCTGTGATGGTCAATCAGTTGACCATCAAAATGACGCCACTCCGTGGACACAGGTCTCATGCGTCCGTGATGGAGTTTGGGCCAGCGTTCACCCTGCAAGCACACGACTGAAGCCTGCTGAAAAAAAAAAAAAAAAAAAAAAAGAGGGTCAAATATGACCCGGAGGGTCCGTCTGAGCCGACCGGTGCAGTACTTTAAGCCGCCGCCTCTGTTGCGGTAAGCGGATCATTCGTCATCCAAAACCGTTTGCCATCCGCAAACATCAGATGATATCCATCTACAATTTATTTTATTAAACACATATTTTTTATCAAAGGATAAATTACTTTGATTTGTATATTTTTATATACAGGACCATTATTCATTACAGATGTGGTTTATACCACGGATATGGAGCGCGGATTGATAATATCCCGCCTGGGGATAATCCGGAACATATCACACAATGAACGAACACACACAAGCTTCTGCCCTTGCGGTCCGGTCCACATCAGCTTGTTGGGATCGCATCTGCTCGCTGTTCAAAGGACGTGCGCAAGTCACCGCCACTGTGGCTTGATCTACATCAACTAGTCGGGACCGCGCCTGCAATTGACTCGCCCGTCCACAACGGCTTATAATGTCGCGCCGACTCATTTGTCTGTGCCACCTCTGATGCTGCGGACGTATTTCCCGTCCGTCTCTCGCGACCTAGTCTACATCAACACGCCAGGGCGCACCTGTCTACATGAGCTGTTCATTGAGTATGAGCAAGTCACAGCTTGGGTAGCCCGGTTTTCTTTTAAATTGGAGGCAAATTATCATTCAGTCGCAGTCTGCACTGGATGGATCAATGGACATGCGCACAAATCGTTGCCACTACAGTTTGGTCCACATCAAACAACCAGTTGGAAGGAACCATTGACCGAGTTGCTGACACGGCTCATACGAGATCATTTATAATCCGCCGAAGTCACCTCAACCTTCTGTGGATTTACATCGCGTTATTAACACCGATGATATATATACCTTCTGCTTGTTGGGGAACGTAGCAGAAATTCAAAATTTTCCTACATGTCACCAAGATCTATCTATGGAGAAACCAGCAACGAGGGGAAGGAGAGTGCATCTACATACCCTTGTAGATCGCTATGCGGAAGCGTTCATGAGAACGGGGTTGAAGGAGTCGTACTCGTCGTGATCCAAATCACCGGAGATCCTAGTGCCGAACGGACGGCACCTCCGCGTTCAACACACGTACAGCCCGGTGACGTCTCCCGCGCCTTGATCCAGCAAGGAGAGAGGGAGAGGTTGAGGAAGACTCCATCCAGCAGCAGCACAACGGCGTGGTGGTGGTGGAGGAGCGTGGTAGTCCAGCAGGGCTTCGCCAAGCACCGCGGGAGAGGAGGAGTAGGAAGAGAGGTAGGGCTGCGCCAAGAGGGAGAAGTTCTCATGTGTTGGGTTGCTCCAATGCCTCTACTATATATAGGGGGAGAGGGGGCTGCGCCCCCACCTAGGTTTCCACCCCTAGGGGGCGGCGGCCAGCCCTAGATGGGACTTGGAGGGGGCGGCCAAGAGGGGGAGAGAGGGGGCGCGCCCTAGGGTGGGCCTATAGGCCCATCTGCGCCTAGGGTTTCCCCTCTCCCCTCCTAGCTGCGCCTTGGGCAAGGGTGGGAGGCACACCAGCCCACTCTGGGGCTGGTCCCTTTCCACTCTAGGCCCATGCAAGCCTCCGGGGCCGGTGGCCCCACTTGGTGGACCCCCGGGACCCTCCCGGTGGTCTCGGTACGTTACCGATAAAACCTGAAACTTTTCCGGTGACCAAAACAAGACTTCCCATATATAAATCTTTACCTCCGGACCATTCCGGAACTCCTCGTGACGTCCGGGATCTCATCCGGGACTCCGAACAACATTCGGTAACCACATACAAACTTCCTTTATAACCCTAGCGTCATCGAACCTTAAGTGTGTAGACCCTACGGGTTCGGGAATCATGCAAACATGACCGAGACGTTCTCCGGTCAATAACCAACAGCGGGATCTGGATACCCATGTTGGCTCCCATATGTTCCACGATGATCTCATCGGATGAACCACGATGTCAAGGACTCAATCAATCCCGTATACAATTCCCTTTGTCTAGCGGTATTGTACTTGCCCGAGATTCGATCGTCGGTATACCGATACCTTGTTCAATCTCGTTACCGGCAAGTCTCTTTACTCGTTTCCGTAACACATCATCCCGTGATCAACCCCTTGGTCACATTGTGCACATTATGATGATGTCCTACCGAGTGGGCCCAGAGATACCTCTCCGTTTACACGGAGTGACAAATCCCAGTCTCGATTCGTGCCAACCCAACAGACACTTTCGGAGATACCTGTAGTGCACCTTTATAGCCACCCAGTTACGTTGTGACGTTTGGTACACCCAAAGCATTCCTACGGTATCCGGGAGTTACACAATCTCATGGTCTAAGGAAAAGTTACTTGACATTAGAAAAGCTTTAGCATACGAACTACACGATCTTTGTGCTAGGCTTAGGATTGGGTCTTGTCCATCACATCATTCTCCTAATGATGTGATCCCGTTATCAATGACATCCAATGTCCATGGTCAGGAAACCGTAACCATCTATTGATCAACGAGCTAGTCAACTAGAGGCTTACTAGGGACATGGTGTTGTCTATGTACCCACACATGTATCTGAGTTTCCTATCAATACAATTATAGCATGGATAATAAATGATTATCATGAACAAGGAAATATAATAATAACTAATTTATTATTGCCTCTAGGGCATATTTCCAACAGTTTCCCACTTGCACTAGAGTCAATAATCTAGTTCACATCGCCATGTGATTAACACTCACAGGTCACATCGCCATGTGACCAACATCCAAAGAGTTTACTAGTGTCATTAAACTAGTTCACATCATCATGTGATTAAGACTCAATGAGTTCTGGGGTTTGATCATGTTTTGCTTGTGAGAGAGGTTTTAGTCAACGGGTCTGCAACATTCAGATCCGTATGCACTTCGCAATTCTCTATGTCATATTGTAAATGCTGCTTCCACGCTCCACTTGGAGCTATTCCAAATGGTTGTTCCACTATACGTATCCGGTTTGCTACTCAGAGTCACTCGGATAGGTGTTAAAGCTTGCATCGACGTAACCCTTTACGCCGAACTCTTTATCACCTCCATAATCGAGAAACATATCCTTATTCCTCTAAGGATAATTTTGACCGCTATCTAGTGATCCACTCCTTGATCACCTTTGTACCCTCTTGCCAGACAAGTGGCAAGGCACACATCAGGTGCGGTACTTAGCATAGCATACTGTAGAGCCTACGTCTAAAGCATAGGGGACGACCTTCGTCCTTTCTCTCTTTTCTGCCGTGGTCGAGCTTTAAGTCTTAACTTCATACCTTACATCTCAGGCAAGAACTCCTTCTTTGACTGATCCATCTTGAACACCTTCAAGATCATGTCAAGGTATATGCTCATTTGAAAGTACCATTAAGCGTTTTTGATCTATCCTCATAGATCTTGATGCTCAATGTTCAAGTAGCTTAATCTAGGTTTTCTATTGAAAAACACCTTTCAAATAACCCTATATGCTTTCCAGAAATTCTACATCATTTCTGATCAACAATATGTCAACAACATATACTCATCAGAAATTCTATAGTGCTCCCACTCACTTCTTTGGAAATACAAGTTTCTCATAAACTTTGTATAAACCCAAAATCTTTGATCATCTTATCAAAGTGCATATTCCAACTCCGAGATGCTTACTCCAGTCCATGGAAGGATCGCTGGAGCTAGCATACCTTTTAGCATCCTTAGGATCGACAAAACCATTCTGATTGTATCACATACAACCTTTCCTTACAAAAAATAGTAAGGGAACTCGTTTTGACATCCATCTGCCAGATTTCATAAATGCAGCTAATGCTAACATGATTCCGACGGACTTAAGCATCGCTACGGATGAGAAAATCTCATCGTAGTCAACTCCTTGAACTTGTGAAAAACTCTTCGCCACAAGTCGAGCTTCATAGATGGTGACATTACCATCCACGTCCGTCTTCTTCTTAAAGATCCATTTATCTCAATGGCTTGCCGATCATCGGGCAAGTCCACCAAAGTCCATGCTTTGTTCTGATACATGGATCCTATCTCGGATTTCATGGCTTCTAACCATTTGTCGGAATTTGGGCCCACCATCGCTTCTCCATAGCTCGTAGGTTCATTGTTGTCTAGCAACATGACCTTCAAGACAGGATTACTGTACCACTCTGAAGTAGTACGCATCCTTGTCATCCTACGAGGTACGGTAGTGACTTGATCCGAAGCTTCATGATCACTATCATAAGCTTCCACTTCAATTGGTGTAGGTGCCACAGGAACAACTTCCTGTGCCCTGCTACACACTGTTTGAAGTGATGGTTCAATAACCTCATCAAGTCTCCACTATCCTCCCACTCAATTCTCGAGACAAACCTTTCCTCAAGAAAGGACCCGATTCAAGAAACAATCCCTATTGCTTTCGGATCTGAATTAGGAGGTATACCCAACTGTTTTGGGTGTCCTATGAAGATGCATTTTATCCGCTTTGGGTTCGAGCTTATCAACCTGAAACTTTTCACATAAGCGTCGCAGCCCCAAACCTTTAAGAAATGACAGCTTAGGTTTCTCTAAACCATAGTTCATACGGTGTCATCTCAACGGAATTACGTGGTGCCCTATTAAAGTGAGTGCGGTTGTCTCTAATGCCTAACCCATGAACGATAGTGGTAATTCGATAAGAGACATCATGGTACGCACCATATCCAATAGGGTGCAACTATGATGTTCGGACACACCATCACACTATGGTGTTCCAGGCGGTATTAATTGTGAAACAATTTCCACAATGTCTTAATTGCGTGCCAAAGCTCGTAACTCAGATACTCATCTCTATGATCATATCATAGACATTTTATCCTCTTGTCACAATGATCTTCAACTTCACTCTGAAATTACTTGAACCATTCAATAATTCAGACTTGTGTTTCATCAAGTAAATATACTCAACATCTACTCAAATCATCCGTGAAGTAAGAACATAACGATATTCACTGCATGCCTCAGCACTCATTGGACTGCACACATCAAAATGTGTTACTTCCAACAAGTTGCTATCTTGTTCCATTTTACTGAAAACGAGGCTTTCAGTCATCTTGCCCATGTGGTATGATTTGCATATCTCAAGTGATTCAAAATCAAGTGAGTCCAAACGATCCATCTGCATGGAGTTTCTTCATGCGTATACACCAATAGACATGGTTCGCATGTCTCAAACTTTTCAAAAACGAGTGAGTCCAAAGATCCATCAACATGGAGCTTCTTCATGCGTTTTATACCAATATGACTTACATGGCAGTGCCACAAGTAAGTGGTACTATCATTACTATCTTATATCTTTTGGCATGAAAATGTGTATCACTACGATCGAGATTCAATAAACCATTCCTTTAGGTGCAAGACCATTGAAGGTATTATTCAAATAAATAGAGTAACCATTATTCTCCTTAAATGAATAACCGTATTGCGATAGACATAATCCAATCATGTCTATGCTCAACGCAAACACCAAATGACAATTATTCAGGTTTAATACTAATCTTGATGGTAGAGGGAGCGTGCGATGTTTGATCACATCAAACTTGGAAACACTTCCAACACATATCGTCAGCTCACCTTTAGCTAGTCTCCGTTTATTCCGTAGCTCTTTTATTTCGAGTTACTAACACTTAGCAACCGAACCGGTATCTTAATACCCTGGTGCTACTAGGAGTACTAGTAAAGTACACATTAACATAATGTATATCCAATATACTTCTATCGACCTTGCCAGCCTTCTCATCTACCAAGTATCTAGGGTAATTCTGCTCCAGTGGCTGTTCCCCTTATTACAGAAGCACTTAGTCTCGGGTTTGGGTTCAACCTTGGGTTTCTTCACTAGAGCAGCAGCTGATTTGCCGTTTCATGAAGTATCCCTTCTTGCCCTTGCCCTTCTTGAAACTAGTGGTTTCACCAACCATCAACAATTGATGCTCCTTCTTGATTTCTACTTTCGCGGTGTCAAACATCGCGAATACCTCAAGGATCATCATATCTATCCCTGATATGTTATAGTTCATCACGAAGCTCTAGCAGCTTGGTGGCAATGACTTTGGAGAAACATCACTATCTCATCTGGAAGATCAACTCCCACTCGATTCAAGTGATTGTTGCACTCAGACAATCTGAGCACAAGCTCAACGATTGAGCTTTTCTCCCTTAGTTTGCAGGCTAAGAAAATCGTCGGAGGTCTTATACCTCTTGACGTGGGCACGAGCCTGAAATCCCAATTTCAGCCCTCGAAACATCTCATATGTTCCGCGACGTTTCGAAAACGTCTTTGGTGCCTCAACTCTAAACCGTTTAACTGAACTATCACGTAGTTATCAAAACGTGTATGTCCGATGTTCGCAACATCCACAAACGACGTTTGGGGTTCAGCACACTGAGCGGTGCATTAAGGACATAAGCTTTCTACTGATCCGCATAATCGCTACTGTCAACTTTCAACTATATTTTCTCTAGGAACATATCTAAACAGTGGAACTAAAGCGCGAGCTTACGACATAATTTGCAAAGATCTTTTGACTATGTTCAGGATAATTAAGTTCATCTTATGAACTCCCACTCAGATAGACATCCCTCTAGTCATCTAAGTGATTACATGATCCGAGTCAACTAGGCCGTGTCCGATCATCACGTGAGACGGACTAGTCATCATCGGTGAACATCTTCATGTTGATCGTATCTACTATACGACTCATGCTCGACCTTTCGGTCTCTGTGTTCCGAGGCCATGTCTGTACATGCTAGGCTCGTCAAGTTAACCCTAAGTGTTTCGCGTGTGTAAATCTGTCTTACACCCGTTGTATGTGAACGTAAGGATCCATCACACCCGATCATCACGTGGTGCTTCGAAACGACGAACTTTCGCAACGGTGCACAGTTAGGGGGAACACTTTCTTGAAATTTTAATGAGGGATCATCTTATTTACTACCGTCGTTCTAAGCAAATAAGATGCATAAACATGATAAACATCACATGCAATCAAATAGTGACATGATATGGCCAATATCATTTTGCTCCTTTTGATCTCCATCTTCGGGGCTCCATGATCATCATCGTCACCGGCATGACACCATGATCTCCATCATCATGATCTCCATCATCGTGTCTTCATGAAGTTGTCTCGCCAACTATTACTTCTACTACTATGGCTACCGGTTAGCAATAAAGTAAAGTAATTACATGGCGTTGTTCAATGACACGCAGGTCATACAATAAATAAAGACAACTCCTATGGCTCCTGCCGGTTGTCATACTCATCGACATGCAAGTCGTGATTCCTATTACAAGAACATGATCAATCTCATACATCACATATCATTCATCACATTCTTCTTGGCCATATCACATCACATAGCATACCCTGCAAAAACAAGTTAGACGTCCTCTAATTGTTGTTTGCATGTTTTACGTGGCTGCTATGGGTTTCTAGCAAGAACGTTTCTTACCTACGCAAAACCACAACGTGATATGCCAATTGCTATTTACCCTTCATAAGGACCCTTTTCATCGAATCCGTTCCGACTAAAGTGGGAGAGACTGGCACCCGCTAGCCACCTTATGCACCAAGTGCATGTCAGTCGGTGGAACCTGTCTCACGTAAGAGTACGTGTAAGGTCGGTCCGGGCCGCTTCATCCCACAATACCGTCGAAACAAGATTGGACTAGTAACGGTAAGCATATTGAACAAAATCAACGCCCACAACTACTTTGTGTTCTACTCGTGCAAAGAATCTACGCAATAGACCTAGCTCATGATGCCACTGTTGGGGAACGTAGCAGAAATTCAAAATTTTCCTACGTGTCACCAAGATCTATCTATGGAGAAACCAGCAACGAGGGGAAGGAGAGTGCATCTACATACCCTTGTAGATCGCTATGCGGAAGCGTTCATGAGAACGGGGTTGAAGGAGTCGTACTTGTCGTGATCCAAATCACCGGAGATCCTAGTGCCGAACAGACGGCACCTCCGCGTTCAACACACGTACAGCCCGGTGACATCTCCCGCGCCTTGATCCAGCAAGGAGAGAGGGAGAGGTTGAGGAAGACTCCATCCAGTAGCAGCACAACGGCGTGGTGGTGGTGGAGGAGCGTGGTAGTCCAGCAGGGCTTTGCCAAGCACCGCGGGAGAGGAGGAGTAGGGAGAGAGGTAGGGTTGCGCCAAGAGGGAGAAGGTCTCATGTGTTGGGCTGCTCCAATGCCTCTACTATATATAGGGGGGAGGGGGCTGCGCCCCCACCTAGGTTTCCACCCCTAGGGGGCGGCGGCCAGCCCTAGATGGGACTTGGAGGGGGCGGCCAAGAGGGGGAGAGAGGGGGCGCGCCCTAGGGTGGGCCTATAGGCCCATCTGCGCCTAGGGTTTCCCCTCTCCCCTCCTAGCTGCGCCTTGGGCAAGGGCGGGAGGCGCACCAGACCACTCTGGGGCTGGTCCCTTTCCACTCTAGGCCCATGCAAGCCTCCGGGGCCGGTGGCCCCACTTGGTGGACCCTCGGGACCCTCCCGGTGGTCCCGGTACGTTACCGATAAAACCTGAAACTTTTCCGGTGACCAAAACAGGACTTCCCATATATAAATCTTTACCTCCGGACCATTCCGGAACTCCTCGTGACGTCCGAGATCTCATCCGGGACTCCGAACAATGTACTTCTACTTCTACTTCCGTCCCCTCCCCCCTCCTTCCTTTCCCCCTTGTCCAAATATGGTAAGGGGGGCGAATTGGACTAGGGGCCCAAGTAGGATTCCTCCTACTTGGGCGCGCCCTAGGCTGCCTCCCTCCCTCTCCCTTCTTTATATACGTGGGGAGGACACCCCTAGAACACACACCAATAGTTCCTAGCCGTGTGCGGCGCCCCCCTCCACAGTTAACACCTCGGTCATATCGTCGTACTGCTTAGGTGAAGCCCTGCACTGGTAACTTCATCATCATCGTCACCACGCTGTCATGCTGACGGAACTCTCCCTCGTCCTCAACTGGATCAAGAGCTCGAGGGACGTCATCGTGTTGAACGTGTGCTGAACATGGAGGTGCCGTACGTTTGGTACTTGGATCGGTTGGATCGTGAAGACGTTCGACTACATAAACCGCGTTACTAAACGCTTCCGCTTTCGGTCTACGAGGGTACGTGGACACACTCTCCCGGCTTGTTGCTATGCATCTCCAAGATAGATCTTGCATGATCGTAGGAAAAAATTTGAAATACTGCGTTCCCCAACAGTGGCATCCCAGCCAGGTCTATGCGTAGATGTTATATGCACGAGTAGAACACAAAGAGTAGTGGGCGATAATAGTCATACTGCTTACCAGCATGTCATACTTTGATTCGGCGGTATTGTTGGATGAAGCGGCTCAGACCGACATTACACGTACACTTACGCGAGACTGGTTCTACCGACGTGCTTCGCACATAGGTGGCCGGTGAGTGTCTGTTTCTCCAACTTTAGTTGAATCGAGTGTGGCTACGCCCAGTCCTTGTTGAAGGTTAAAACAGCACACTTGACGAAAACGTTGTGGTTTTGAGGCGTAGGTAAGAACAGTTCTTGCTAGAAGCCCGTAGCAGCCACGTAAAACTTGCAAGAACAAAGTAGAGGACGTCTAACTTGTTTTTACAGGGCTTGCTGTGATGTTATATGGTCAAGCATGATGTGATATAAATTGTTGTATGAGATGATCATGTTTTGTAACAAAGTTATCGGCAACTGGCAGGAGCCATATGGTTGTCGCTTTATTGTATGCAATGCAACCGCCATGTAATTGTTTTACTTTATCACTAAGCGGTAGCGATAGTCGTAGTAAAAATAGTTGGTGAGACGACAACGATGCTACGATGGAGATCAAGGTGTCGTGCCGGTGACGATGGAGATCATGACGATGCTTCGGTGATGGAGATCATGAGCACAAGATGATGATGGCCATATCATGTCACATATTTCGATTGCATGTGATGTTTAACCTTTATGCATCTTATTTTGCTTAGAACGTCGGTAGCATTATAAGATGATACCTTACTAAATTTCAAGGTATAAGTGTTCTCCCTGAGTATGCACCGTTGCTACAGTTCGTCGTGTCGAGACACCACGTGATGATCGGGGTGATAAGCTCTATGTTCACATACAACGGGTGCAAGCCAGTTTTGCACACGCAGAATACTCGGGTTAAACTTGACGAGTCTAGCATATGCAGATATGGCCTGGGAACACTGGAGACCGAAAGGTCGAGCGTGAATCATATAGTAGATATGATCAACATAGTGATGTTCACCATTGAAAACTACTCCATCTCACGTGATGATTGGACATGGTTTAGTTGATTTGGATCACGTTATCATTTAGATGACTAAAGGGATGTCTATCTTAGTGGGAGTTCTTAAGTAATATGATTCATTGAACTTTAATTTATCATGAAATTGGTCCTGATGGTATTTTGCAAATTATGTTCTAGATCAATAGCTCGCGTTATTGCTTCCCTATGTTTTTATATGTTCCTAGAGAAAACTAAGTTGAAAGATGATAGTAGCAATGATGTGGACTGGGTCCGTGATCTGAGGTTTATCCTCATTGCTGCACAGAAGAATTATGTCCTTGATGCACCGCTAGGTGACTGACCTATTGCAGGAGCAGATGCAAACGTTATGAACGTTTGGCTAGATCAATATGATGACTACTTGATAGTTTAGTGCACCATGCTTTACAACTTAGAATCAGGACTTCAAAAATGTTTTTGAAACGTCACGGAGCATATGAGATGTTCAAAGAGCTGAAATTGGTATTTCAGACTCATGTCCGTGTCAAGAGGTATGAGACTTCTGACAATTACTTTGCCTAAAAGATGGAGAAGAATTGCTCAACTAGTGAGCATGTGCTTAGAATGTCTGGGTACTGCAATCACTTGAATCAAGTGGGAGTTAATCTTCCAGATATGATAGTGATTGACAGAGTTCTCTAGTCACCATCACCAAGTTACTGGAACTTCGTGATGAACTATAGTATGCAAGGGATGACGAAAAGACTATTCCCGAGCTCTTCGTGATGCTAAAGGCCGCGGAGGTAGAAATCAAAAAGGAGCATCAAGTGTTGATGGTCAATAAGACCACTAGTTTCAAGGAAAAGGGCAAAGGGAAGAAAGGGAACTTCAAGAAGAACAGCAAAAATATTGTTGCTCAAGAGAAGAAACCCAAGTCTGGACCTAAGCCTGAAACTGAGTGCTTCTACTACAAAGGGACTGGTCACTAGAAGCGGAACTGCCCCAAGTATTTGGCGGATAAGAAGGATGGCAAAGTGAAAGGTATATTTTATATACATGTTATTGATGTGTAATTAACTAATGCTCGCAGTAGCGTCTGGGTATTTGAAACCAGTTCTGTTGCTCATATTTGCAATTCGAAATAGGGGCTACGGATTAAGCGAAGATTGGCTAAGGACGAGGTGATGATGCGCGTGGGAAATGGTTCCAAAGTCGATGTGATCGTGGTCGGCACGCTACCTCTACATCTACCGTCGGGATTAGTTTTAGACCTGAATAAGTGTTATTTGCTGCCAGCGTTGAGCATGAACACTATATCTGGATCTTGTTTGATGCGAGACGGTTATTCATTTAAATCAGAGAATAATGGTTGTTCTATTTATATGAGTAATATCTTTTATGGTCATGCACTCCTGCTGAGTGGTCTAATTTTGTTGAATCTCGATAGTAGTGATACACATATTCATAGTGTTGAAGCCAACAGATTGAAGTTTAATAATGATAGTGCAACTTATTTGTGATACTGCCGTTTGGGTCATATTGATGTAAAGCGCATGAAGAAACTCCATACTGATGGACTTTTGGAATCACTTTATTATGAATCACTTGGTGCTTGCGAACCGTGCCTTATGGGCAAGATGACTAAAACTCCATTCTCCGGAACAATGGAACGAGCTAGTGACTTATTGGAAATAATACATACCGATGTATGCGGTCCAATGAATGTTGATGCTCAAGGTGGGTATCGTTATTTTCTGACCTTCACAGATGATTTGAGCAGATATGGGTATATCTGCTTAATGAAACACAAGTCTGAAAAATTTGAAAAGTTCAAAGAATTTCAGAGTGAAGTGGAGAATCATCGTAACAAGAAAATACAGCTCACGCCAAATGGAACACCACAGCGTAATGGTGTGTCCGAACGTTGTAACTGCACTTTATTGGATATGGTGCGATCTATGATGTCTCTTACCGGGTTACCACTATCGTTTTTGGGTTATGCATTAGAGACAGCTGCATTCACTTTAAATATGGCACCATCAAAATCCGTTGAGATGACACCTTATGGATCTATGGTTTGGCAAGAAACCAAAGTTGTCATTTCTTATAGTTTGGGCTACGATGCTTATATGAAAAAGCTTCAGCCTGAAAAGCTCAAACCCAAATTGGAGAACTGTGTCTTCATAGGATACCCAAAGGAAACTGTTGGGTACACCTTCTATCATAGATCCAAAGGCAAGATATTCATTGCTAAGAATGGATCCTTTCGAGAGAAGGAGTTTCTCTCGAAAGAAGTGAGTGGGAGGAAAGTAGAGCTTGATGAGGTAATTGTACCTTCTTCCGAATTGGAAAGTAGCTCATCATAGAAATCAGTTCTAGTGATTCCTACGCCAATTAGTGAGGAAGCTAATTATGATGATCATGAAACTTCAGATCAAGTTACTACAGAACCTCGTAGGTTTTCCATAGTACGGTCCGCACCAGAGTGGTACGGTAATCCTATTCTGAAAGTCATGTTACTAGACCATGATGAACCTATGAACTATGAGGAAGCGATGATGAGCCCAGATTCCGCGAAATGGCTTGAGGCCATGAAATCTGAGATGGGATCCATGTATGAGAACAAAGTATGGACTTTGGTGGACTTGCCCGATGGTTGGCAAGCCATATTAAATAAATGGATCTTCAAGAGGAAGACGGACACTGATAGTAGTGTTACTATCTACAAAGCTAGACTTGTCGCAAAAGGTTTTTGACAAGTTCAAGGTGTTGACTATAATGATATTTTCTCAACTGTAGCGATGCTTAAATCCGTCCGAATCATGTTAACAGTTGCCATATTTTATGAAATCTGGCAAATGGATGTCAAAACTACATTCCTTAATTGGATATTCCTTAAAGAAGAGTTTTATATGATGCAACCAGAAGGTTTTGTCAATCCTAAAGGTACTAACAAGGTGTGCAAGCTCCAGCGATCCATCTATGGACTGGTTCAAGCATCTCGGAGTTGGAATATACGCCTTGATGAGTTGATCAAAGCATATAGTTTTATATAGACTTACGGTGAAGCCTGTATTTATAAGAAAGTGAGTGGGAGCACTACAGCCTTTCTGATAAGTATATGTGAATGACATATTGTTGATCGGAAATGATGTAGAATTTTCTGGAAAGCATAAAGGAGTGTTTAAAAGGAGTTTTTCAAAGAAAGACCTCGGTGAAGCTGCTTACATATTGGGCATCAAGATCTATAGAGATAGATCAAGACGCTTGATAAGTTTTTTCAATGAGTATATACGTTGACAAGTTTTTGAAAGAGTTCAAAATGGATCAGTCAAAGAAGAAGTTCTTGTCTGTATTACAAGGTGTAAAGTTGAGTAAGACTCAAAGCCCGACGACGACAGAAAATAGAAAGAGAATGAAAGTCATTCCTTATGCCACAGTCATAGGTTCTATAAAGTATGTTGTGATGTGTACCAGACCTATTGTGTACCTTGCCATGAGTTTTGGCAAGGGGGTACAATAGTGATCTAAGAGTAGATCACTGGACAGCGGTCAAAATTATCCTTAGTAGCATAAGGATATGTTTCTCGATTATGGAGGTGACAAAAAGTTCGTCGTAAAGGGTTACGTCGATGCAAGCTTTGACACTAATCCGGATGACTCTAAGTCTCAATCTGGATACATATTGAAAGGGGGAGCAATTAGCTAGAGTAGCTCCGTGCAAAGCATTGTAGACATAGAAATTTGCAAAATGCATATGGATCTGAATGTGGCAGACCCGTTGACTAAACTTCTCTCACAAGCAAAACATGATCACACCTTAGTACTCTTTGGGTGTTAATCACATGGCGATGTGAACTAGATTATTGACTCTAATAAACCCTTTGGGTGTTGATCACATGGCGATGTGAACTATGGGTGTTAATCACATGGTGATGTGAACTATTGGTGTTAATCACATGGTGATGTGATCTAGATTATTGACTCTAGTGCAAGTGGGAGACTGAAGGAAATATGCCCTAGATGCAATAATAAAGTTATTATTTATTTCCTTATTTCATGATAAATGTTTATTATTCATGCTAGAATTGGATTAACCGGAAACTTAGTACATGTGTGAATACATAGACAAAACATAAGTGTCCCTAGTATGCCTCCACTTGACTAGCTCTTTTATCAAAGATGGTTATGTTTCCTAACCATAGACATGTGTTTCCATTTGATGAACGGGATCACATCATTAGGAGAATGATGTGATGGACAAGACCCATTCGTTAGCTTAGCATTATGATCATTGCAGTTTCATTGCTACTGTTTTCTTCATGAATTATACATGTTCCTCAGACTATGAGATTATGCAACTCCCAAATACCGGAGGAACACCTTGTGTGCTATCAAATGTCACAATGTAACTGGGTGATTATAAAGATGCTCTACAGGTGTCTCCGAAAGTGTTTGTTGGGTTGGCATAGATCAAGATTAGGATTTGTCACTCCGTGTATCGGAGAGGTATCTCCGGGCCCTCTCGTTAATGCACATCACTATAAGCCTTGCAAGCAATGTGACTAATGAGTTAGTTGTGGGATGATGCATTAAGGAACGAGTAAATAGACTTGCCGGTAACGAGATTGAACTAGGTATGATGATACCGACGATCGAATCTCGGGAAAGTAACATACCGATGACAAAGGGAACAACGTATGTTGTTATGCGGTTTGACCGTTAAAGATCTTCGTAGAATATGTAGGAGCCAATATGAGCATCCAGGTTCCGCTATTGGTTATTGACTGGAGATGTGTCTCGGTCATGTCTACATAGTTCTCGAACCCGTAGGGTCCGCACGCTTAACGTTCGATGACGATTTGTATTATGAGTTATGTGATTTGATTACCTAAGTTTGTTCGGAGTCCCGGATGAGATCACGGACATGCCGAGGAGTCTCGAAATGGTCGAGAGGTAAAGATTCATATATTGGAAGGCTATATTCGGACACCGAAAGTGTTCCGGGTGATACCGGATCACCGGAAGGGGTTCCGGGCAACCTCCGGCAAAGATATGGGCTTAATGGGCCAAGTAAGGGAACACACCAGCACACAAGGGGCTGGTGCGCCCCCTATAGGGACAGCCACGTGGGGAGAAAGGGAAATGAGAGGAGGAAAAGGAAAGTATGAAGTAGGACTCCTACTTCCTTCCTCTCCCCCTCCTTCCTTTCCCCTTTGTCCAAATATGGTAAGGGCGAATTCGACTAGGGGCCCAAGTAGGATTCCTCCTACTTGGGCGCGCCCTAGGTTGCCTCCCTCCCTCTCCCTCCTTTATATACATGGGGAGGGCACCCCTAGAACACACATCAATTGATCCTAGCTGTGTGCGGTGCCCCCCTCCACGGTTAACACCTCGGTTATATCGTCGTAGTGCTTAGGCGAAGCCCTGCGCCGGTAACTTCATCATCACCGTCGCCATGCCATCGTGCTGACGGAGCTCTCCCTCGTCCTCAACTGGATCAAGAGCTCGAGGGACGTCATCGTGCTGAACATGTGTTGAACACGGAGGTGCCGTACGTTCGGTCCTTGGATCGGTTGGATCGTGAAGACGTTCGACTACATCAACCGCGTTACTAAACGCTTCCGCTTTCGGTCTACAAGGGTACGTGGACACACTCTCCCTGCTCTTTGCTATGCATCTCCTAGATAGATCTTGCGTGATCGTAGAAAAAAATTTGAAATACTGCGTTCCCCAACAGTCTCAACTCTCCTCAACTAGGAAGGTGGTACTAAACTTCCCACCACCTGCCATATCCTACATGGGCCTCAAGGTTAACCAGGAATCATTGTTCATATGGGCCTAAAGCCCATCTATGATTCAACAATCCCATACCAGATCTCGAGGCACATAGGTTTGTCAACTGTTCCAAACAATATTTGATATATCAGAAATTTCAGTGGAGACTGTTAACTTGAACTTACACTAGAGCAACAGGATTAGACTTCTTCATAACTGAACAATGTACTATGCCTTGAATTGTCAGTTTGGTATGCAGAAGTTTCACCTACTGTCAGCTGATACGTGGCTGCCGAAGGCTAAACCCCACAGGTGGAGCTTATTAGTCATACTCCGTACCTTCTCTTGAGCTTCCTAGAGATTACAATATTGTAAAGGGTTGGATATTGTATGGCAAATGGCGTCTCCCCTAACCATGTATCCTCCCAAAACCTAATAGTATTACTGTTTCCTACAATGATTTTGGTTCTATCAAAGAATGCAACCTTTATTCGCATCAGCCCCTTCTAAAAAGGTGAATCATTCGGTTGCGCCATTACTTGTGCAAGAGTCTTGGATTGCAAATACTTGTTATGTAATAAATGTATCCACAAACCCTCCTCTTTACAGATAGCCTATATAGCTATTTACTGAGCATGCACCTGTTCTTTACCTCAACCCGCTTGGTCCTTCAGCCTAGAAATTATATCCCACTTGGCCAACATGTACGTAGATTTAGTCTCATCGTTTTGCTAGAAAAAATGTGATGGACAAAAGTCCAACCTTTTCGGTTCCCCACGAGTACTTGAAAGAAGGTCAATGGGACTATCGGCATACTTGTAAGCACATATGGAGTGATCCCTATGTTATACTCCCTCCGTCCCAAAATTCTTGTCTGCTTTACTCTCAACTAAGTTTGATCAAGCATAGAAACAGAGCTTACGGTAGAAGAATAGAAAAATGATACTGGGCCGTTGGATCAGGCATATATGCTATACTTACAAAGTTGGTTCATCTATTTTGGAACGGAGGGAGTAGATCCGAGAGGATGGATCTGTACTCATAACTACACAACTCTGTGCAAATATGTCCCTTTACTCTCAACTAAGTTGCCTCAGGTCCCTCTCCTTCAAAACGACTCTCCGTGTAGCTCGCTCCCCTGTTCCCCAATCTCTCGTCGACGGTGGCGGCTGCTCAGATAGGCAGATCCGGTGCTTCCATGGTGGACGATGGTTACTCCCACGGCACCTACTCCCTGCCTCTTCCCCTCCTAGTACGGCATCTAGGTCGCACATCGTCGTCAGCGACCGGGCAGCCGCCGCCACGGTCTCCTCGTCCCTGGTGGCCGCGGGTGTCCCGCCCGCTCAGCACGTTCCTACATCCGGAGGCAAGCTAGTAGTGATCTAGTCCGTGGTGATGCTGCCACTATCTTCTCCTCCCCGTTGCTCCTAGATCCAGCAATAGCTCACCGGAGGCAAGCCGGTGGTGTTCGACCTCCTCGCCTCCTTCGCCTCGCAGGATCAGAAACAAGGTCAGCTCCGTTTCTCCCACTTCCCTCCCCCTCTCCCTCCTGTAGATTATTCTCTAATGGCAGCTCCCCTCTCCTGTGACGCTTAGCATGATGCTTAGTGCTATGGCTTAGTTCTGGTATGCTATCCAAGAACACATGTGTCTGAAGATTGCACATTGTCAACATTGGTCATTGTAGCTCATATTTTATACTGTGCTGTGTTCAGGAAGAGGCATATCCATCTAATGAAAGTTTACACATATGTACTGTATATGCACATGTTGGATTTTGTTCAGAATTTGTTGGTACTTCTAAATATGCATCTCATACTTCCCCAAAAAAAGGGGTTCAATGCAGGTTTAGCTTCAAAGCGCCTCGCCCGTGGTTTGAACTATATCTGATGAAACAGTCAAGCCCACTGCTTTTATTTTCGCAGGAGTGCAGAGAGAGTCGGAGCAGAAACACATGAACAGAGTAGATTTTAGTGAGAGGCTGATAAAGCTGAATATTTAGCATGCATATACGGATGTCGTGTGGTGTGTCAAAAAATAGTATGGAATAGATTCTGGCGAGATGATGTTTCAGCCTTAGCTTGTGATACAGGAACATCCTATAGTTGCTCTCGTTGCCTCGCGATGTTATAGAGGTACATATGCTTGTGATACAGCCACACATGAACATCCTATAGTGGCTCTCGTTGTCCTGGTGAAATTAGTTCACAAGTTTATGTTAAGCTTTTGTAGTCTGTCCTAACATGTAAGATTATCGGTGCCCAAAATATTAGTATCAGACAACATCAAAGCTTGGAGGTCAAAATGTGGTCAGCTCAAAACCGCGCTTACATCCATGAACTAATTTAATATATCTAGCAGCATGTTCATGTGTTGTTTTAGATTTTTAGATGTCGAATTCACCTGACCAAAATAGTTAGGGAATAGTGTACATATTTCACCGAGAGGTTGAAGGATATCATTCTTGTTTTCAGTTTGCATTCATTGTAACCTTCTGCTTGTAAAATAAGACTCTCGTTGTCTGTACCTTCTAATTTGCAACCTTGCAATTGGAGATGTCTTCTTCCAGAGAAAGAAAAGTAGTTGCACTTGTTTGCCGAAAAATATTTTTGTCAATGAATATTTGACCTGGGGATCAATGGATGCTTATAGGATGACCTAACTTGGTGATTTCATGATTTCCAATATGGAAAATTTAGCTTCTATTTTGCCTTCTGCTCTTTCTAGGTGCACATTATTTTGGCCGCATTAGAACGGGCAGTCAATTGTTGTGCGCTGCCATTTTGCTCACTGGTAGCAGTAAACTATTTGTTCCATTGACCACACAAAAAAAACTACAGTTCCTTGGATCACTGCGATGTTGTTTAAGCACTACATGAACACATTCTGATTGGAGCTCAGTTAATCGAGCCTGGAGTCAAAGTAAAATAAAATTAATGACAGTGGTAGAATCACTACAACCACGCAGATGAACTGGTGAAAATATAACATTTTGACAATATTTTGGATACTAGAGCAATTGAATTGTCAAATTCTGTTGCACTTTGATTGGTTCCCACAACGTGAAATGGTTTACGACCACTCTTTCTTGGTCATCATGTCCATTTTTATTTCCTGTGCTGTCGTGGTTTTTTTGTTGCTATTCCGAAGTAATATAATGCATGCCATCATTTTCTTTTAAGACTATTGGATTATAATAATAATCTGAATCTCCAGGACAGAAAAAAAACTTTTTGTTTGTTGCCATTTGTTCTTGTTCCTATCTCTGCTTTTAAGTAGTCCTTGAAACATGTAATCTGATGATCTGAGGTATATGGATGGTTGTTCAAGCTTTCAGCTATGTTAAAATTTTATAAAGGTACCTGACCAAAAAAATATGCAAGCCCAGTGTGTTTGCAAATAATATTACTAGATATTTTTGCCCAGTGGAGTATCTGACCAAAAATTATGAGCTCTTTTCAGTAAAATCCCAAGGTTTATATGATTGATGTCTAATATGATTCTGCATTTTGTGTGTTAACTTAAGTTTATCTGAACTTTATATGTAAATATTTTTGTTGCCTACTTCTGCCATTGGTTGCCAGTCTCACCATATGAACAGAATGCACTATTGTTTTTTGTACGAGATAAATAATGTTTTATAATCTATTTCATTATTAGTAAGTTAGGATGAGCAACAAAATAGCTGGCGGCTCTGCGAGTTCCAGCATAGAAGCATATACTTTAGGTTGTGTTTTTGGATGAATTTGATTCATCTCTATTTTCCTTCCATGTGGTATGTGCAACACACAGTCAGATGGCATTGTTGATGCATATTCATTCAATTAGATCATGAGTAATAAGATTATGAATGCTTGACACTTGTACAGACCTGTGCTAACTGAATTTTATTTTGTTATTGGGTCTGATCTCTCCCAGCACAAGAAGCTCGATGAGCGCACTAGTAACGGAGGCTTTTCTGTTGTGTACCATCAAGTAGCAAAAGTTGACGCAATTTTTACTGGCAAAGCTTGCTGAAACGGCGATTATTTTGGTCCTTCATAATTAGTCTTGCATGAGATGTACCAAAAGTGATCCTCTCATGATATGTTACACTTGATAAGATATGTTTGTGTGTCTCTTCTGTTGTGTTCGGTCTGGGATCGTGCAATTTCAAATGTATGTTTTGCTATGATTTCAAGTGGATAGATTAATGTTCTCATGTACTCTAATATTTGTGATGATGTCCACCTACTTTTAGGGACCAACATGTTCGGATTTCTTGCATGGTTTCTGATGTAGCAGAAGTTAGTAATGAAATCAAATATACACGAGTTCTTGTACAGTACATATATGTGCAGTTTTCTGTGTGAACTTAATACGACAGGGGCACTCGTACAGGTGTGAAACGTTGTCTTATTTAGGAAGGACAAATTGATTGATATATGAGAGATTTGAGGTGGTTATTGCAAAAGTTTTGTTCTTTTTTTATATTCTATCACCATAGGCCCTGTTTCTATACTAGTCCTCCCCGGTCCGGTGAGTGCAAGCGGAGAGAGAGACGAGGAGTGCGTCCACCGTTGAGCCATCGACAGGTCAGGTGGAATCTTTTTGTGCCTTCACGTCTTTCTTTATTCACTCACTCACTCACTCACTCACTCAAGGGCGCACACAGTGAGAGCTAGCGAAAGGAAGAGGAGCGAGCTGCCATTACGGTCGGGAAAGCAGAGCAGATGGCCGCCGGCGGCGACGTGGCGACGGCCTTCCTGGAGACGAGCCTCGGCACCCGCCTCGCCGTCTCCTTCCCCGCCGCCTCCACCCCCGCCGACCTCAAGCGTACTTACCACTACCAACACCCTTCCTCCCTTGCTTGCTTGTCTACCTTTTTTTATCTCGAGCTGTTCCTGCCTGTCTATGATCTGTGATGATGGATCAGTCCCAGCTCCTGGCTGCCTCTAGCATAGTACTAACTAGAAAATATCTCGGCCTTTTAGTTCTTGGATCAGATCAATTCAGTTTGTTCATTTCCTGGGTGTGGATTCTTGGGTTTGTGCGTAAGACACCAGCACTTGTTGACACTTGCTTCATAAGACACCCACCACCATTATTATCATCAGGGAAAAAACAGACCGACTAATGCAGCTACAGCTAGTGATCCACTTGGTGTCATGGAGAGGAGACGTCAGCCGGCGACGGGGTGCTCCTTCTCCTTGGCGTTGACGGTGGCCTTGTCGACATGGCCGTCCTGCTTGGGGATGATGAGCCCGAACCCTCCCTCCTTCCTCTTGTACAGGATGTTCACCTCCCCTGCATTTCGTACCACACTTCAGTTCAGATAACTTCTCTTTAGTCAATCTAGTTCAGGTAAGTTCAGTTTAGTCTGGTTCAGATTAGTTAAGTTGAGTTGCAACTTGCAATAAGTGTTTGATGGAGCAAATGCAATGCTGCAACACTTGGGTATCTAGTACCTGTCTGCTCGTTCCTGAAGGCGTAGAAGTCGTGGTCGACGTTCTCCAGCTGCTCCAGCGCCTCATCCACCGTCAGCGGCGCCATCTCGAACACCTTGGTGCGCACAACCTGCAAACCAACAACAGCATACTTGATGAGCTCACACATCAGACCCTGGCACCAATTGATCAGTCAATCTTAAATCTTAACACAGCAACATAGATGAATTCACTTTCTCCATAAAGACTGATTCTAAATTCCTGCACTACATGATCAGATGATGAATGAATAAAAAGGTGCAAAATTGTCAGCCAAAACAGTTGTAAATGAGTGGCATTTTATTCCCGAATGCAGCATCAAAGAGAGATTGATTGATGGCTCAGACGGTGCAGTGGTCACCTTGGTGAGCACGGTCTCCTCGTCCTCGGCGCCGATGACCTCCACGAGCTCGTCATCGTCGTCATCCTCCAGCTCCTCTGCCTCCGACTCGTCTTCCACGTCGGACAGCCCGGAGGCCTGCCACTCCTTGGTGCCCTTGAGGTGGCGCACGTCGGTCTCCTTCTCCTTGATCTTCCTCAGCTTGCGCTTGACGACGGCGGCGGCGGCGTCGATGGAGGCGTAGGATGACTCCTCCTCCTCCTCTGCGCGCACGACGCCGTGGCGGCGCGTGAAGAGCGTGACCTCGCAGCGGGAGAGCTTGGGGCCCTTGCTGAGGTCGCCGCCGCGGGCGGAGAGGCGCACGTCCACCTCCCGCACCAGGTGCGCGTGGTTGTGCACCGCGCGCCCCACCTTGTCCTCGATGTGCTCCTTGAGCTTCTCCGTCAGCTGCGAGTTAGCCCAGAGAGCGGGATTCAGGTGGGGGGAATGGATGGCGCATTATTCGCGCGGATTGCGGGATTGGGGGGGAAGAAAGAAAGATGTTACCTTGACGTTGCGGCCCTGCATGATGAGGCGCGCCGAGGAGAGGGGGCCGTCCCAGGCCGCGCGCACGGAGACGGAGACGGGGGAGGGGCGGTCTGTGGGGGCGGCGAGGGTGAGGGCGCGGCCAAGGAAGCCGGAGCGGAGGGCGCGGGGGCTGCGGGTGGCGTGGTGGCGGGTGCGAGGGGCGAGGACGGAGGAGGAGGTGGAGGGCCAGGCCGTGGCCGTGGCCGCCGTCGCCGCCATGCTCATCTACTGGACGGACACAGAGAAAGACAGAGACTTTGGCAGCAGCTCCGGCGGAGAAGAGTGGCAAAGAGAAGATGGA
This sequence comes from Triticum aestivum, assembly GCF_018294505.1. Classification (NCBI taxonomy): domain Eukaryota; kingdom Viridiplantae; phylum Streptophyta; class Magnoliopsida; order Poales; family Poaceae; genus Triticum; species Triticum aestivum. The sequence goes on from NC_057807.1 coordinate 707,692,709, forward strand.
TTGGACTGGATTGGATTCTTTGAATCTTGGTTGTAGAGGGGAAGGAAGGAAGAGCAGTGTATGTAGTGAGGTGAGGGGAAGGGAGGAGCGGAGCAGTGATGTGGATTGGTCCTATCCTATCCACTCCACTCCACTCCAGATTTTTCTTTCCTTCACCGGGAAATGCCAAACACCGGCGTCGACGTCGGCGTGGCGGTGGCCGTGGGGACGGTAGACCGCACACACCGCCGCGTCGGGCTCGGGGTCTGCACCTGCCTGCCATATGTTCCAACGTTTCTTTCTGACAGCAACGAGCCGCTGCATCCAAATCCAATTCGAGTAGTACCATCGTCTCGTCTATCCAAAAAAAATGGATCAAATGCTTGCCGCAAACCTTAGAGCATCCCCAGCCAGTGGGGATTCGAGTCGCTTATACCCTTCAAGCACCTTTGGATGCCCAGTATAGTGAATTCCATAATTTGCAATACTTTTCAAATAACGCAAAACTTTTTCTAGAGCTTTCCAATGCACATCTCCTGGTTTTGAGACAAACCGGCTCAGTTTGCTAACAGCAAAAGAGATGTCAGGTTTCGTAGCACTGGCTAAGTACATAAGCGAGTCAATAATCTGTGAATATTTCAATTGGTCTCTAGCAATTCTTCGATTCTTTCGAAGCAGCACGCTAGCATCATATGGTGTTGGAGAGGGCTTGCAGTCACTATAGCCAAAGCGACTCAAGATCTTTTCCACATAGTGAGATTGAAGCAATGTAATCCCATCATCATCATCTCTCAACAACTTGATGTTCAGAATGACATCAGCCACTCCTAAATCCTTCATCTCAAAACAGCAAGATAGAAAATCCTTGACCTCCTTAATAACATTCAGTTTGTTCCGAAAATTAGTATGTCATCAACATACAAGCAAAGCATAACTCCCTTGCCCCCACCATGGCGATAGTACACACATTTGTCAGCTTCGTTCACAACAAAGCCTGCAGCTGTTAAAGTTCTTTCAAACTTCTCATGCCACTGTTTGGGTGCTTGCTTGAGTCCATACAAGGACTTCAGCAACTTGCACACTTTCCCTTCCTGACCATCTATTACAAACCCATCTGGTTGTTCCATATAAATTTCCTCATCCAACTCTTCATTTAGGAAAGCAGTCTTAACATCCATTTGATGAACGAGAAGACCATGTGAGGCAGCTAGTGAAAGTAGAACTCGAATAGTGGTCAGTCGAGCCACAGGTGAGTAAGTATCAAAGAAGTCTTCACCTTCCTTTTGGGTATAACCCTTAGCCACGAGCCGAGCCTTGTACTTTTCAATAGTACCATCAGGCCTAAGCTTCTTCTTGAATACCCATTTGCATCCTATAGGTGTGCACCCATAAGGACGATCAGTTATCTCCCAGGTTTCATTCGTCAAGATGGAATCCACATCGCTACGAACCGCTTCCTTCCAGTAGTCAGCATCTTCCGATGCATAGGCCTCCAAAATAGAACTGTGAGTGTCATCTATGAGATACACAAGAAAATCATCACCAAAAGACTTTGCAGTCCTCTGTCTCTTGCTCCTAGTAGGAACTTCATTGTTCTCCTCCACAGGACTTTCAAAGTGTTCCATCGAAATGGTAGGTTCAGTAATTGTAACTGGTTCCTGATTCGATGAACTAGGCATCTCCTGATTAGATGAGATAGCCATATCCTTCATGGGAAAGATATCTTCAAAGAAAGTCGCATCATTCGACTTCATGATCGTACCGACATGCATGTCAGGTACCTCAGATTTTACAACCAAGAATCTATAGCCTATGCTATGAAAGGCATATCCCAGGAAAACACAATCCACAGTTTTTGGTCCCAGCTTCCGCTTCTTTGGAATTGGTACATTGACTTTCGCCAAACAGCCCCATGTTCGCAGATAAGTGAGTTTTAACCTTTTCTTCTCCCATTCCTCGAATGGAGTTATCTCTTTATTCTTTGTGGGAACTCGGTTTAGGACATGACATGCAGTCAATATCGCCTCCCCCCACCGTGCCTTGGAGAGACCCGATGTGTTTAACATGGCGTTAACCAAATCAGTTAGAGTACTGTTCTTTCTTTCGGCCACCCCATTTGACTGAGGTGAGTAGGGAGGCGTCCTCTCATGGATTATACCATGTTTCGCACAAAAAGCATCAAGTTCATTGGAAAAATACTCTCCACCATGGTCGGACCTAAGCCTCTTGATTTTTCGATCAAGTTGGTTTTCCACTTCAGCTTTATAGATCTTGAAAAAGTTCAAAGCCTCATCCTTAGATTTCAGAAGATACACATGGCAGTATCTAGTGGAGTCGTCAATTAACGTCATGAAATATTTCTTTCCACCTTTTGTCAAAACACCATTCATTTCACATAGATCTGAATGTATTAGTTCTAGTGGTGCAAGATTTCTCGTCTCCGCAGTCACGTGAGTCTTACGAGGTTGCTTAGCTTGCACACACACTTGACACTTAGATCCCTTGACAGTGGTGAAACTAGGGATTAAGTTCAACTTCGCTAGTCGCGACATGCAACCAAAGTTAACATGACAAAGACGTGAATGCCACACATTTGATTCACTATTGTTGCAAATATGATTAACAACTTTATTGCAAACGTCTGATAAGGATAAACGAAACAGGCCTCCTGACTCATAGCCTTTACCAACAAAGGTTCCATACTTGGAGATTACAAATTTATTCGACTCAAAGACAAGCTTGTAGCCATCTCTACAGAGAAGAGATCCGCTAACAAGATTTTTATTGACGGGGGGGACATAATGCACGTTCTTCAGCCGCACGATCTTCCCCGAAGTAAACTTCAGATCGACCGTGCCAACACCACGAACAGAAGCACTTGAACCGTTGCCCATCAGCACGGTTGAAGTCCATGCGATCTGATAAGACGAAAACATGGAAATATCACCGCATACATGCACATTAGCACCCGTGTCAATCAACCAATCAGGAGAATGACATACTGAAAGAATAGTGGGGAATATATCATACCCAGCATCCTTCATGTCAGTGTCTCCAATGACAACATTAGCGGTCTTGCCGTCTTTCCAGGATGACGCTTGTCATAGCGATTAGGACAACTAGGAGCCCAATGATCAGGATCTCTACACACATGACAAGCACCTTTCTTCTTGTCACTCTTCTTCTTGAAGTTTGTGTGTTGTATAGCCTTGTTCTTCCCATCAAACTTTGCTTTACCATCAAGCTTGCCCTTATTCTTGAACTTGTGGGACTGGAAGTTTTTCTTCTGTACCAGATTGGCACTAGATCCTCCCTCAATACCTCGAGCACGTGTGTCCTTTGCTCTCTCCTTTTCTTCCACATCAAGAGTACCAATGAGATCCGGAACGGAAAACTCCTGTCTCTTATGCTTAAGTAAAGTAGCAAAGTTCCTCCATGAAGGAGGAAGCTTAGTGATGATACCCCCGGCAACAAACTTGTCCGGTAGCATGCAATTGAAGTGCTCAAGTTCTCTAGCAAATGACTGTATCTCATGAGTCTGCTCAACCACGGAGCGCTCTTCAGTCATCCTGTAATCATAGAATTGCTCCATGATGTACAACTCAGTGTCGGCATCCGAGACCCCAAACTTGGCCTCGAGAGCGTCCCACATATCTTTTCCATTGTCAATTGACGCATAAGCATCAACTATGTTCTCACCAAGAACACTCAAGAGAGCAGCCTTAAACAAGGTATCCATTTTCTGAAAAGCTTGTGCCTGTTGGGCATCTTGCTCTCCTTCAAGTTTGCCAAGAGTGGCGTCATAGCAGCTCATGGTCTGAAACCATCAAACTGCTCTCACGCGCCACCTCTTATAGTGGATACCCTCAAACATAGGAGGTCTCATGGAAGCAGCAAAACCACTCGGGGTAAATTGCCTATAATAAGGTTTTTGGATTGTTGGAAATATGAGCAATTTACTGAGTGATTTTATTAACAGAAATACTAGATAAAGCATGACTAGTGTAGCAGTGATAAAACAAGCCATGCGATTTGACAAAGAGAAGGTAAACAACATCTTCATATATGAACCGTAACTAAACATATCTTGAGCAGACAGTATAGCAAGTTGCATATATGAAATAGAGTCTAACATATTCAGGGCAAATACTAGAACAAGGAACTGTAGCAGAACCTCTAATAGAAAGGGGACGAACACGTACGGGCCAGCAGCAGCAGAACCTCTAATAGAAGAGGAAGAGATTCTGGTGCGTCTCTCTGGGAGGAGCGACCTCCCTTTTATAGGCGCAAGAGAAGGAGGCGAGAGGCTGCGCTGGGAGCTGAAGAGAACGAGGGAGACGAAACGAACAGGCAGCAGGCGAAGAGGTAATGTTTCAGCTTTCGCGTGCCCTTTCGTATACCCGTAGTGCGTGGCAAAAATTTACATCGGCTCGGCTCATTCCCGCAACCCGCGGCGGAGGAGCGCGCGTGGATGTCCCTCTTGTTCTCATGCTCATACAAGTGGAGAAGAAGCCTCCCTTATAAAAAGGTCCAATTCCCTCTAAACTAGCAAGGTGGGACTAAACTTTAGTTCCACCTCTTGCCTTGCACGAATGGGTTGCGTGGGCCTTTAGGATTTATTAGGAATTTCTGGAACTGCTATTGGGCTAGGCCCAAATAGACAAAAATTCCAGCAGGTAATGTGCGTCGAATATATCCTAGTATATATCCTAGTATTTCCTGAATGCTGATGCTTTGTTGGGTTGTATGCAAATATATATTTGACGCAGATAATGTGCAACGGGATCTTCAGGAGCCCGGTTCACAGGGTGGTGACGAACGCCGAGAGGGAGAGGCTTTCGCTGGCCGTGTTTTATGCCGTGGATGGAGAAACGGTGCTGGAGCCGGCGCCTGGTTTGCTGGATGACGAGCGGCCGCCAAGATATGGGAAGTTCAAGGCGAAAGTGCTATTGTGAGCTCGAGCTCACAGGCACCCTTTGCTACGGTACAAACAAAAAAATATTTAAAAAGTTTAAAAAAATCTGAATTTTTTTGGTAACAAACATTGATATATTTTTCACATGCGTACAAGTTTTCATGATCAAATGACATTCATGCAGGTCTCAGCAAAAAAAACAAAATCGATGCTTCAAAATGCTTTCAAAAACAGTTTTTTTGGAGCATGATTTTGTTTTTTTTGCTGACACCTCCACAAATGTCATTTCATCACGAAAGTTGGCACGCATGTAGAAAAAACATCAAAGTTTCTTGACAAAAAATTCAGATTTTTTTGAATTTTTTTACTATTTTTTCGGATTTTACTGTTCATCCGGGATCACTGGTGCCCGGGATCAATTCCTCCGCTTCCCAAGGCGAAGGATTTCGGTCTTTCTTTCAACTGAACATTTCAAGACCCTGAAAATACAAGCTCGACGGTCTTAATTAGTTTATTTTCGGATTTGTAGCAGTGATTTAATACCTATGGAGAATAAATTAAGAGTTGGTTTCTCTTCTGTGAGTCGGGATTTTATCTATAATATAATCGCCTTTCTTTCTTATAAGCGACCTGCTTCTTCGATGCTTAGCTGACAACCAGTTCGGTGTTGTTATTTTGTCATTTTTTATAAACTAGCATATATAGTAGCCTGCACAAAGTGTGCGGGGAATAGATTTGTGATCTTTTCAAAGAGTTGAAAAGAATGTTTTGCTGAAGTATTTGATAGTATGTGACATAATTTCGTGCAGGCGATACATTTGATTACGCGGATGCTGTATTTGCAAAATCTCATCTTGTGTTCTCAGAGAAGAACAGACTTGCTGGGAACTCCAGCATACTTTTCAGCTATTTGGTTAGCTCAAGAAAATATATCTGTCACTGAATTCTTTCACATGGTAACAACGATTACTTGAAGGTTGAGTGATATACATTTGAAAGAATTTCAGAGCCTGGTCTATTTGCGTGCTTACTATTTTGGCTTTGAAATTAGAACCTAGCTGTGCAATTGTACGTGTCAGCTCTTTGGTGAGCTGAAGGAGATCCATCTCAGTTATGCATGAAGAGGAGAAAACAAGCAACTTGCCAGGAGTTCATCTTAAATAACGACGCCGGCGATGACGAGCGGCGAGGGAAAACAGCTAGAAGCAACTACACCTGCAAGGTTTGTTGAATTGCTATGAAAAAATTCTCGAAGGAACAGCCCCGGACGGGTGCGGGTACGCGGGCGGGCGTACGTACAGCGACGGGTGCGGCATACGCGGGCAGGCGTATAACGTCGCGCGCGGACGTACGGCGTCGGGTGGGTATTCCTATACCTAATGTGAAATTATCATACTATCCACTATATGTTTTAGGGGGTTGTACTGAAGCACTCCCCTTCCCTGAATTGAGTGAAGTAACCTTACCATCAACATGAAATCCAACTTCCGTCGACCCGACCGTACCTTTTCACTGCATCAGCTTCTCCTGGCTGGCCTCATTGAAGGGGTCGCAGGATCCGGCCTCTCCCAATGACCTCCGCCTCTTTGGTGATTTCTCACGACGACCTCCCTCTCTCTCATTCCTTCAAATTTGCGGCTAAATCAAGTGGCCCGGCAATTCAAAAGCTCATAAGCTTTATGGCTTGTTACTCTATGTGTTGATCATTTCATAAATTTGTGGCTTCGCTAGCCCGTATGTGCACATGTTGTTTTACGTAAAGATGGAGAAGAAGCACTTCATCTATATGCATTGTTGGTTGAAGTTGAATTGGCAAAGCAAGTGGCTCGCTGCTATTGCCAATTCCATCAAGACAACCAGGCACAATGAAGTTAAAGGTGGTGATCCAACCGTGCCAACTCAAGATGAGCTTGCTCCAACCAAGAAGGTGATTAGAAGAACATGGAGAGGAATTGGAAGGAAGAGAAGGAGAAGCGAGAAGGAGCGAGGGCCAAGGTGATGGAGAAGTTTGAGGTCGTCATGACGAAAAGGAGGAGTTGGCAAGTGTCGCACACAATGAGGTGAAGGAAGGAAAGAAGGCGTAGAGGTTTGGCATCTTCATGGAACATGCAAGAAAAGAAGCTCAAGCTCGGAGTAGAGGTTTGGCATCTTCATGGAACATACAAGAAAAGAAGCTCAAGCTCGGAGTAGAGGTTTGGCATCTTCATGGAACATACAAGAAAAGAAGCTCAAGCTTGGAGAGAAGAAGCTTGAGATCAAGGTCGCTTAGGAGGACTTCAAAATGTTGTTTGTGAAGATGTCAGACTTGGATCCCAATGCGACAAAAAGACTGGAAGCTAAAGAAGGTATTTTGCATGTACACCCGGGCTGGCAACTTTTGGAATCGATGGATCTAAAAACTTGTTGAACATCCGATGTTTTTTTTTCTTTGGTACGGATTATTTATTTTTGCAACCTTTAAATGTATGCTTGAATTGGTATTGATCTAGATATACATGTCAAATGGAGGAGGCTGCCCTAATAGTAGCAAAGATAAGTCAGAAGCGAATGCGGACTACGGAGAAGATGGCATCTTATTCAGCAAACTGACTGTTGGTATGTTTTCCATGAGGCCAGCCAGGGAAAGCAGATAACTCAAGAGGATGGATGGATGGATAGATACCAGCTGCGCCACCAGGAGAGAATATACAATGGGTGAAGAAGTTTCTACAGCCAGAGAGGAAGCAAAATGAGTCCACAACATAAAATGAGGTTTGCAATTGTACACCCCACTGACTCCACCGGGGCTACACATGACTCTTGACTCATGCTCGATTGATTGATTTTTCCTTGTTCCATGGTTGCATGGCTGCCAATGTTGAGCAAAAACAACACATGGTGACACTTGAACTGGACCATCATCATCTCCCCCCTCTCCTCTTTCATGCTGAAAAAGGAAAAGGGTCTCTCTCTCTCTAGTAAACTAGGCACAGAACGGACCGACACCGACCGACCAACGCAGACAGACAGACGACCATCTCTGGCTCCTTGGAGACTAACCTCGCCAAGCAGCGGAATCAATCCAATAAAATTTAAAGAGAAAAGTCACCAGGTAGTTTCAGTTACGACAGTCGGACGGACGGACGGTGGGGGTTGGGTTGGGTTGGCACAACGAAAGGGAAAAAAACTTTACAATCTGTTTTGCTACTCTCTTGTCCAAGAGCAAGCCAGAGAGAGAACTCCATGTTGGCTCCACAATCTCTTTCTTGCATGCTAGCTCTTCTGGCACCGCTTGCCCCGGAACTAACGAAAACAGGCCTTTCGCTAGCTCAGCAGCAACTTGAATATGTCGCTCAGCGATATTACGCCTTCCACTCGCTTGCTGCCAGCCTCCACGATGAACACGCGACGCACCCCTGTTCATGACAGGCACACGACAATCCGGTGAGAATCGACCGAGCAAACAATTACTAATACTCGTGCAGGTACACCAATACAAAATACTTACCAGGATTAGCCAATCTCTCCATAACCTTCAGCAAAGGGTCAGACTGGAGACACATCTGGCATCTTTGACCATTGAAAAGTCCAAAAGGTGAATTCGCGTCTTGCCCGAGCTGCAAGGCCTGGCCACACAAGAAAAGTGTTCATACTGCAGCCATGAAATCTGGACGGGTAACAGATTTACAGATGCATAACTCATGAGAAAGGATGTTTGAAATTATATAGCACTATTCAAGAACCAGCTCTCCCCTCCACGTATGTTTTTTCACTGTTCGCTGCAGTTTTAAATTTCACAAGCACTGATCCGATATGTGGCATCAACTGACCAAGTGAAACGACGAAAGGAAAATATGTACTTGGACAAAGGAGCATCTATACGTAGCTCCAAACAAAGGGGCACTTATCACTGACTGCCTCTGGGGCTACAAACTAACAAGGGCTTGCTTCACTAATGAATTACAGAATCAGTTATCAAATTCACAAGGTAGTATTTTTAAATTTTCTATGGTATGCACAGTTTGGTAGTTTGGATATCAATCCAGATTTCAATTCAGATAGAGAAAACAGTAAGGTAACTGTAATTCCAAAAAAAAAAAGAACTTCAATATGCCTACATTTTTGTTTATTCCCAAAATATTAACTCTTAATATAAACAAGTTTCACATAGCAAAAGCAAAAGTCGTTAGACAAATAAACTTAATTATAAGTTTCAGTTTAAAACTTGGTTGAGATAGGCATTAATATCTATACCTGATGAATGGTCATCTCATCTAGGCGGATATGGGTGTAGACCTTGTCTTTCGCTAGAGCTGTGATGTCACTGCACAATGAAGGAAAAAACAATACATAAGTAACCAGCAAAACTGCAACATACTACCTCTGCAACTAAATATTGAACTACAGAAACGTCTTATATTTAGTTACAGAGGTAGTAGCAAACAATGCAACCGAAAGAATGCTGTATGTCTGCATGTGTCGGCATGGTATACCTTCTGGAGTATGTGTCGATCAGCGAGTCATTATCATCCACAATGGGTATTGAACTAACTCCAGCTGCATGTACAGAATGTAAGGGATCAGTGATGCATAATTAATACAGACAGTAGTTTCACGTCATATGGAATATCAGCTGATTGTGTTAAACCTCAATAACACAAGAGCTGCCTTAGAATTTGGAGATACAAGCAAGAGCACCTTTGTTTTGTATTGCATTTCCCAAGCATAGGTATGTATGGGTATGGTTGCAGCAAAGAGAACAGAGAACATACCTTGAACCAACAAGTTAAGGGCAGAGCTAAGAGATGTATTAGGCCGCAACATAGCCAATGGATGACCATTTGGTTCACCAATTTTTGGAACCCATGTACCCAGCGGAATTGAGCATACTGGTTGGTTTAGAATCGGCAAACTACCAGTGGAGTTCTTAAAGTATCTACAGATACCTGAAAAGAATATATGCTGCTAAGCAATCTCACAATAAAGCTCCTTATAGCATATTAAAGTCCCACTCATCATAAAGATGCCAAATACTTACATTTCAAAATTCCTGAAAGGGATGCAAGATGCAACAGCTGCGGAAACGATCCATCTGATGACGATGAATAGATGATTGGGACTGTAGAAATGCCAGTTTCGAGTATTTTCATGGCAATACCCCTCAAGGATTCATAAGGGGTGGCCTAGACAACAGGAACTCTGGTGTTAGTGCATTGCCACATAAATCATAATGTAACTAAATATGAGGGACCTGGGGATGAACAAGACAAACTGACGGCAAAAATATTAACAATCAAATTTTAAGTGATTGAAATAAATTCATGCTAAGCAGCTGATTTGCATCTGCCTTAAAACACTTACTCGAGCAAATGGGTCACAAAGCTCACAAGGACAGTTTAAAACAAAGGTTTAAATCTAAATGTGTTCGCTAAATGGTGGGTGGCAAAAGGGGTTCTCACTTCTCAGTGACTACTTCGAACTATGACTCGCCAAATGAAATTAAATCAAAAGGTACAATCTCATTTGTATACAATAGGTATGCAAAGGTTATCAATTCCATGAATCCAAGCATAATTGGTCAAATCAGTACCAATAAGTCTGTCAAACCAAACTAAGAGATGAAACATCAGTACCAATAAGACTTAACCCAAACTGCACAGAAAACTGCAATCCAATTCTCAGCCAGATGTTGGTACCAACTTACATGCACTAGATGCTGATTTGATCTAAGTTGTCCATCATTTCTTCCATAAGTTTGCCGCTTAGCCTCTTTCCACGCAGATATAGTGTGTGTTTCAAGCTGTTCCTCTGTCAGGTTTGAGCCATGAGTTTCCAGCTGCAACAAAAACAAGATGTTACAAAATAATTTAGCAAAATACCTAATACAGGTTATTTCTGGAAAAAATACATAATAAGAAACTACTCCCTCTGTCCCAGAATATAAGAACGTTTTTGACACGATGCTAGTGTTAAAAACGTTCTTATATTTTGGGACGGAGGGAGTAGAATTTATCAAGTAAACAAAACAAGAAGGATGGATGTTCATTGGCACACAGGGTGTTGCAATTGTTAAAAACATAGTGCACAAAACTATCACCCACAAACACGGATTCCCTAGCCAGCAGGCCTAGGGAACAGCATCAGTGGATAAGGATAACCTGTTAGTGGTAGGCATTAACAGTTTTGTACAACGACTAGCAACTAAAAAGGCACATGAAAATTGACCATTCACAACTTAAGTCAGTACTTTAATACTCCCTAATTAGGGTAGCCAGAAAAGGGTTACCCCCCAACCCCCCAACGCACACACACTCCAGCTCTACCTCCGCAAAGACGGTAACAACACCTGAAGAATTCAGTTCGAAGCAAGTGCCTTGATTCACAAAGTTATTAAACTGTCATAGTGTAAGATTGTTTGAAATAAACAGTATGGCACCACCCACAACAATATATTAGTGAAGTACACATCCAGGACATTTTACCTCTACTACAGAGTACATGAATGACACATCACACAAGTAAAGCAACTATCAACCGGGTCAACTAATACAACAAAAGCTAAGAAAAAAAGAGTAATTGCTGAAACAGATTACCTCTCTCAATATAAGTATAAAATCCAGTGGGCTCAGAAGGCCAACAAACTGACCCCTGAATGAATCCCACAGAGGAGCCACAGGAATCCCCTGCAAAGTGCACTATTCAGTGTATGTTCTCACAACATGCCAGTAACTTCAATACATGATAAAAGCAACAATGGATTATCAAGGTGCCAGAAATGCTGGATCACAGAAAAGATAAATAATTTATGTTTCTAACCATGCAGACCAGGACACAACTATTAGCTAAGAAACTAACCGCAGTGCCTACAATGATCCACACATCAATAAGCAATAACTAGTGTAGCTACTGAAATAAGATAAATTTTACTAACAAAGGGCAGCCAACACTTACAATCAGCTATAAACGGTATTGGGCTGTATACTTGTATTAGCACAATATAGTACTAGCATAATTTAAAAAAATGAACAAGCAATGTTCAGTTTCCACTCAATTCCTTAGAAGTAAATCCATGTGCCAGCATTTACTAAAATGTATGTCACAGTCTCAATTCTCCCAATTCTATGTCCCAATGCAATTATGAACAGTTAAGCATCATATGGTACAAGTATTAGCTCATGAGATGCAGGCAGAGATAGATACAAGGGCAGCCCGGTGCACATAGCTCCCGCTTGTGCAGGGTCCGCGGGGAAGGGTCCAAAGATGGATAATTGTGAAAAATCATAATGTTAACTAGTAAGGAGACTAGGAGTGAAGTAATCTCTTTTTCTTATGTACAGCATCTAATTCGTGTAAATTTAGGTAGGAGATATAAAAGCAAAGTGAGGAGCATTTAGCATGCCTCCCACAGACCAAACAATACAGCTCTAGAAGGTAAGATTCCATACCTGTTCATGGAGAATATGGAAAGATTGCTTCACAGGTAAATTAATGTCCAGAGCAATGACCTGGATTGAAAAGGTATAATGTTATATAATAAACCTCTCCATTAATAGCGCTCATATGAGAGCAGCTGGGTTGCCCATACCTTTCCAGAATCTGGTAGTAGGTCATAGCCTGTATGCGCATTCAGATACTCAGCAACACGACACCTAGAGATCTGTATAGCAGCCTCTGAGATTCTTGGAGAACCTTCCTGAAGGGCACCATCCGACAACGAACCCTAAGGTAAAGACAAGGTCATTGTTACATAAATTACATCCTTACTCCGTAACTAAATATTCTATTTACCTTCAACAAAGAAATTAGTAGAATCCCAAAACAGAGAACTACCATATAACCACCATTCCATGGCTAGATGAACTTTAGAATGCAGATAGCAAGATATACTGGAGCAAGTATTGCTTTCTATAAATTATCCAAGAAAATGAAGTACAGATAACACTTGTCTCCTCCTGTGCAGATAATTAGAGGCCGTCACACTGAAATGGTTATACATTTAGGTATGCTTACAAATATGTCGTCATAACATTTCAACTAAGCTTAGAGGGCGGTTATAAAAAGAACAGGTAGACTACATAGTGTGGCCGTTCACTCACAAGTAGGCGAGATAAGTGATACTTACCATTCGTTGAAAACTGTCACTGTCCACATCCATCCTGCTCCCAGGTGTAGTGGGGCTCAGTACAGTATTTATGTGGTCAAATTCCCTTGTCAAGTATAAAGTGTTTACCACCCCATACTCTCCAGTTATAGTAGGTTGCCCCTCGTCATGCCTCCACTGCCCGTCCACATTGAACTTGTACTGTGTAAAAATAACCAAGCAAGAAGGTTCTTACATTAGAAATTCCATTGCATATATGCCGTGCATGATCTAGATGTCAAAAGGTCACATTAGACATGAGATAAGAAATAACCTAGTTACATGTACAAATGCAGCCAATATTATATCATGTGCACATCAAGAAGAAGAAAAACATTGTGCTGGACAATCGCTAAAACAGCAACCTTAGAAAGCAGAATGGAGATTTCAACACAGGAAATAAATCTCAGCATATACCAACTAATTGGCAAGGTAAGCACACAACAATTTTAGTTAGCACAAGATAAAGAAGGGAACCTGATAAATCCCTGGAGGTAAGTTGCAGATAGCTTGAAATACAGTGGGGCAACCTTCGACTGGAGACATCGGGAAATGCTCTGACCACCTACGACAAAATTGGGAGTTAAGGTGCATAAAAAACAACATCATGGGATTTAAAAATCAGTAATCGACAGAAAACAAATTCCCTTTGTGCGTTTTCCTGAGCAGGGAACATGTGGAATTTTGTTCCTCTTTGGAAATCCCATTTGTTTCCGCGTGCTAGCAAGACTGGACAGTATGCAAACTTCTGTTGTCGTGGCGCTGCCAGCCACTTTCAAGCGCTAAGGCGGGAAGATGCACCTTCAGATTCACCCATGTGTGAACTAACAGCTAAGACAGCGTGCGGGGTAAGGAAGCTGCACCTCCAGAGTAAGCCCAACGGTCGAATCCATGCATTGCACCCAGATATAAACCATAGTAGGTACATATCTAAATAAACAAGAAAATATATCTGCAGTCCCCCTTGCAGCAGAGCAGGGAGATAATCTATCCATCATTAATTATCCAATCAAAACACAAGATAAGATATGTATCCACACAGAGGGCGGTGCCGCGCTCCTAGAGATATCAATCAAATGAGCAGCATTAAAATAATCCTAATCCCTTTGGAAACGAAGCTGCAGCGCCCCTGGTTCCCTGCAGTAACTGATGATGCAGCTGAAACGGCTGTGGGCAGTGAGCGAGCAAAAGTAATTGCAGAATAAATACATAGCGGTCAACGATATGAAAAGGTGTACTCAGTAATCACTGGAGATATGATGACAGGATAGAGATATAGAGATAGAGATGGAGATGAAGTGGGGAGGAAGATTAAGGGCGGACCTGGTGAAGGAACCGCTGAGGAAGACCCTCTTGCCGCCATGGGGCCAGACGAAGCGGGTGGGGACGGCCGGGCCGCCGGCGCTGACGCCGACGCCGCCGCCGGCGGCGGAGGCGTCTTGGGCGGGATCCGCGCCGTGCGAAAACATCCGTCTCCTGCTAGCCGTCGCGCCTCGGGGCGACGAGCGGGTGGGGGAAGGAGATCGGCCGAGCGAGCAAACCCTAGAGCGGCGGAGCTGCTGCCGCTGCCACCGCCGCCGCTGCTGCTTCTACCCTAGGTCGGGTCAGGTCGGGCGGGCGCGGGACGGACGGCACCCCTCCACGCGGGCTTGCCCACGCGACGGCTCCCCTCCCCACGCGCGTGCTGTCGACGGAGGGAGAGAGATCACCCGCGCAGGCCCGCTCCCACCGGCATCTCCCTCGGTCTGTCCGTCCGTGCAAATCGGGGGGCGAGGAGGGGATCTCGGGTCGGCGGCGACGACGGTGGGGCGGCGAGGGGCGGCGCGGCGGGGGATCCGGAGATGCGGTGAGGGGGAGGAGGCGGAGATGGGGACGGAGGAGGAGAGGAAAGGTTGAAAAGGAGACCTAGCGGGCGGGCGGGCGGGCGAGCACGAGGATCTTCTGCGCCTCCTGCCCTCACTCCACGCAAGGTCCAGCTCACACCCTAACCTTCTTCCCCGTCCCTTCTTCCCCGCCTGCCTAATATGCCGATTTCTGGCACGTCCCTTCCCGGACCCTTCTCGCCTTCGCGGAGCCTTCCTCACCCGACCGATGAGCCGACGGTGGTCACCGCGGAGGCTAGTGGAAAGATCAGGTGAGGAGACTCTAGATCTGAGGCGACGGCGGTTTTTAGTTTTCCGGGGCGTCGAGGGTGCGCGCGGGGTTTTATAGGCGACGCGGCGAGAGAGCCTCTGGGGAAAAGGGGGCGCTTACGTTGCCGGGCGACGGTGTTTAATGCGGTAGTATCGGTTTCGGATATCGCGTTATAAAGAACGGAGGCGCGAATTAAGCATGAATGGACAAAGAGGACATCCCGGAGAAAATTATTGGCGATGGGAGGTGGATGGCAAGGGGAAAGAGTTGTGTGGAGGAATATATGGTTGGGTAACACAATAGTTATGTTACTATGGAGCGGCGACGAAGGGTCCAGGAAATAGGTGAGGGGCTCAGAATGAAACCTAATGTTCCAGAAATCATAGTATACATGAATTGTTCCACGTTAACTCCACGAGTTAACATGGGTATAACAATGAAAACCTGCGAGTTAACATGGAACAATCATGCATGTGATCTATGGGACACCAAGTATCATTCCAAAATCCTCACCTATTTCATGGACCCTCCCTCGCATCCGGCCTGCTCCATAGTAACGTCACTATTGGCGTTTCCCGACCATATCTTTCCTCACATCACCCCTTCCCCTCACCGTCCACCTTTCCTCGCCAATACTTTCCTCCGTGATGCCGTTTTTGTCCATTCGCCCTTAATGCGCACCTCCCTTCTTTATGACGCAATATCCGAAACCGATACTACCGCATTAAACCCCGTCGTCTGGTAACGTAAGCACCCCCTTTTTTCCAGAGGCCCTCTAGTCGCGCCATCTATAAAACCCTCGCGTGCGCTCTCGGTGCCCGGGAGAACCAAAAACCGCCGTCACCTCAGATCCACGGTCTACTCACCTGATCTTTTCCCAGCATCCCAAGAGACGATCATCAGCACGACAATCAGTCTCCTCACTTCTTTATAACACGTCACATGATGGTGTCCCGACTATGGGGTTTCTCACTACGTCGCCTCTCGCCCTGGTGGGCCGGTCCAAGGACCGCATGTCGGTTCAGGAGTGGGCCACGTTGGGTGGCCCATGATTTATAAACAGAAGGCTCCCAACGACTTGTCGTATACTCCAAGGTGCTGGATTCGTCGAAGACTCAATCTCCTTGTATGTAGACGACTAGGATGTTGTAACCCTAGGCCCCTCGGTATCTATATAAACCGAGGGTAGGGCTCATAGAGGACACACAACAATTTGAGGGTGGATCATCTGTACTTTGTACTCCAATCCAAAGCAATAAATACAAGCAAGACGTAGGGTGTTATCTCTTCGGAGAGCCCGAACCTGGGTAAACCTCGTGTCCTTGTTACAATCGCATCAAGACACTTATCTTGAGAGCCCCCACCTTGGGATCTGCCGGATTTAGCTCCTTCACCACACGAAATGGATATTGCTCCGCTAAACCTGCCCCACAATATACGCTCTATCTATTTTCCTTGAGTGAAAAGCACATAACTATCACATTTCATGGTGCCATTACAAAAAAGTCACCACTTTACATTTTATTAGCAAATTTCACCTAAGTGACCATTCCGTGACAAAAAGCACTGATCGTGTGTTGACCCGCATTTTGACTTGGCAAAGGGATGACATGGGAAGAATTGTGACGGCGCGGAGCTAACTGCCATTAACGGGTCGTCACAACCCACCTTGTAAATTTACAAACAAACCCTCAAAGAAAGGAAAAAGTGATCTAGGTCCTGGATTTGGCCAGTAACCAGACAACACGGGTTGGCGTGCGTGTCCCCACTCCCCACTAGCGTAAGCTCGGACAGGGGAGGAAGTTGAGTGGTGTCAGTATTCGACTGAGCGACGGTTGGAAGGACAAAGGAGGTGACGGCCGACAACGATGGTCGGCAGTTCCAGCACGCATGGGCGAGGCTACGGCCATGACAACGAGTTGTGCAACGGGGTACAGGACCTTGGGTAGGAGGAGTGAGGGAAAGGAGGACCGTCGAGGGTGGCACTTGTCGGTGCCATATATCTTTACCCTCTCAACTCTCATCTTCGTGTGTGTGTGTTGCAAGCCAGCCATGGGCGCGTCCCACCAACCCCTTTAGACATTGTCTCACCTGAGCGGCACAGCTAAGCGCGAGCGAGCGAGAAGGTGCAGCAACTGTCTGGGTGGGACAGTCCACATGGCCGGAGATGGGCAGACACCGAGCGGGAGCGGCATGCGGTGGTGGTGGTGCTTGGCTAGAGGTGTGGAGGAGTTTTGCGGGTGATGGGGAGCTAGCAGAGACAAGGGTGGGGTCATCAATATGTTGGGGAACGCGGTAATTTCAAAAAAATCCTACGATCACGCAAGATCTATCTAGGTGATGCATAGTAATGAGAGGGGAGGGTGTGTTCACGTATCCTCGTAGACCGAAAGCAGAAGCGTTAAGTAACGCGATTTATGTAGTCGAACGTCTTTGTGATCCAACCGATCAAGTACCAAACGCACGGCACCTCCGCGATCTGCACATGTTCAGCTCGGTGACGTCCCTCGAACTCTAGATCCAGCTGAGATAGAGGGAGAGTTCCATCAGCATGACGGCGTGGTGACGGTGCTGATGAAGTTACGATGCAGGGCTTTGCCTAAGCACTACGACGATATGACCGAGGTGGAAAATTGTGGAGGGGGCATCACACACGGCTAAAGATCAACTTGTGTGTCTATGGGGTGCCCCTCTCCCACGTATATAAAGGGGGGAGGGAGGAGGAGGCCGGCCAGGGGAGGAGGCGCGCCATGGGGGGGCAATCCTACTCCAAGTAGGATTCGCCCCCCCTTCCTATTCCAACAAGGAGAAGGGGGAAGGAGGGGGAGGAGAGAAGGAAAGGGGGGCCGGCCCCCTAGTCCAATTCGGTTTGGCTAGGGGGGGCGCATGCCAGACCTTGGCCTGCCTCCTCTCTTCCACCACTTGGCCCATGAGGCCCAATAACCCCCGGGGGGTTTCGGTACCCCCGCCCCCCCGGTACTTTGGAAAATACCCGATACACCTCGGAACTATTCCGGTGTCCGAATATAGTCTTCCAATATATCAATCTTCATGTCTCGACCATTCCGAGACTCCTCGTCATGTCCGTGATCTCATCCGGGACTCCAAACAACCTTCGGTACATAAAATCACATAAACTCATAATACCAATCGTCACCGAACGTTAAGCGTGTGGACCCTACGGGTTCGAGAACTACGTAGACATGACCGAGACACATCCCCGGTCAATAACCAATAGCGGAACTTGGATGCTCATATTGGTTCCTACATATTTAATGAAGATCTTTATCGGTCAAACCGCATAACAACATACGTTGTTCCCTTCTTCATTGGTATGTTACTTGCCCGAGATTCGATCGTCGGTATCATCATACCTAGTTTAATCTCGTTACCGGCAAGTCTCTTTACTCGTTCTATAATACTTCTTCCCGCAACTAACTCATTATTCACAATGCTTGCAAGGCTTATAGTGATGAGTATTACCGAGAGGGCCCAGAGACACCTGTCCGAAACACGGAGTGACAAATCCTAATCTCAATCTATGCCAATCCAACAAACACCTTCGGAGACACCTATAGAGCACCTTTATAATCACCCAATTGTGTTGTGAAGTTTGGTAGCACACAAAGTATTCCTCCAGTATTCGGGAGTTGCATAATCTCATAGTCTGAGGAACATGTATAAGTCATGAAGAGAGCAGTAGCAATGAAACTGTAATGATCATAATGCTAAGCTAACGGATGGGTCATGCCCATCACATCATTCTCCTAATGATGTGATCCCGTTCATCAAATGATAATACATGTCTATGGTTAGGAAACATAACCATCTTTGATTAATGAGCTAGTCTAGTAGAGGCATACTAGGGACAATATGTTTTGTCTATGTATTCACACATGTACTAAGTTTCCAGTTAATACAATTCTAGCATGAATAATAAACATTTATCATGAAATAAGGAAATAAATAATAACTTTATTATTTCCTCTAGGGCATATTTCCTCCAGTCTCCCACTTGCACTAGAGTCAATAATCTAGATTACATAGTAATGATTCTAACACCCGTGGAGCTTTGGTGATGATCATGTTTTGCTCATGGAAGAGGCTTAGTCAACGGGTCTGCAACATTCAGATCCGTGTGTATCTTGCAAATCTCTATGTCCCCCTTCGACACTTGATGATGGATGGAATTGAAGCATCTCTTGATGTGCTTGGTTCTCTTGTGAAATCTAGATTGCTTTGCCAAGGCAATTGCACTAGTATTGTCACAAAAGATTTTCATTGGACCCGATGCACTAGGTGTGACACCTAGATCGGATATGAACTCCTTCATCCAAACTCCTTCATTTGCTGCTTCCGAAACATCAATGTACTCCGCTTCACACGTAGATCCTGCCACGACGCTTTGCTTGGAACTGCACCAACTGACAGCTCCTCCATTCCATAAAAATGCGTATCCGGTTTGCGACTTAGAGTCATCCAGATCAGTGTCAAAGCTTGCATCAATGTAACCATTTATGACGAGCTCTTTTTCACCTCCATAAACGAGAAACATATCCTTAGTCATTTTCAGGTATTTCAGGATGTTCTTGACCGCTGTCCAGTGTTCCACTCCGGGATTACTTTGGTACCTCCCTGCTATGCTTATAGCAAGGCACACATCAGGTCTGGTACACAACATTGCATACATGATAGAACCTATGGCTGAAGCATAGGGAATGACCTTCATTTTCTCTCTACCTTCTGCAGTGGTCGGGCATCGAGTTTGACTCAACTTCACACCTTGTAACGCATGCAAGAACCCTTTCTTTGACTGATCCATTTTGAACTTCTTGAAAACTTTATCAAGGTATGTGCTTTGTGAAAGTCCAATTAAGCGTCTTGATCTATCTCTATAGATCTTGATGCCAATATGTAAGCAGCTTCTCCGAGGTCTTTCATAGAAAAACTCTTATTCAGGTATCCCTTTATGCTATCCAGAAATTCTATATCATTTCCAATCAACAATATGTCATCCACATATAATATTAGAAATGCTACAGAGCTCCCACTCACTTTCTTGTAAATACAGGCTTCTCCAAAAGTTTGTATACAACCATATGCTTTGATCACACTATCAAAACGTTTATTCCTACTCCGAGAGGGCTTGCACCAGTCCATAAATGGATCGCTAGAGCTTGCACACTTTCTTAGCACCCTTTGGATCGACAAAACCTTCTGGTTGCATCATATACAACTCTTCTTCCAGAAATCCATTCAGGAATGCAGTTTTGACATCCATCTGCCAAATTTCATAATCATAAAATGCGGCAATTGCTAACATGATTCAGACAGACTTAAGCATCGCTACGGGTGATAAAGTCTCATCGTAGTCAACTCCTTGAACTTGTCGAAAACCTTTCGCAACAAGTCGAGCTTTGTAAACAGTAACATTACCGTCTGCGTCGGTCTTCTTCTTAAAGATCCATTTATTTTCTATGGCTTGCCGATCATCAGGCAAGCCCACCAAAGTCCACACTTTGTTCTCATACATGGATCCCATCTCATATTTCATGGCCTCAAGCTATTTGGCGGAATCTGGGCTCATCATCGCTTCCTCATAGTTCGTAGGTTCACCATGGTCTAGTAACATGACTTCTAGAACAGGATTACCATACCACTCTGGTGTGGATCTTACTCTGGAAGACCTACGAGGTTCGGTAGTAACTTGATCTGAAGTTTCATGATCATCATCATTAACTTCCTCACTAATTGGTGTAGGAATCACTGGAATTGATTTCTGTGATGAACTACTTTCCAATAAGGGAGAAGGTACAATACCTCATCAAGTTCTACTTTCCTCCCACTCACTTCTTTCGAGAGAAACTCCTTCTCTAAAAAGGATCCATTCTTAGCAACAAATATCTTGCCTTTCAGATCTGTGATAGAAGGTGTACCCAACAGTTTCCTTTGGGTATCCTATGAAGACGCATTTCTCCGATTTGGGTTCGAGCTTATCAGGTTGAAGCTTTTTCACATAAGCATTGCAGCCCCAAATTTTAAGAAACGACAACTTTGGTTTCTTGCCAAACGATAGTTCATAAGGCGTCGTCTCAACGGATTTTGATGGTGCCCTATTTAAAGTGAATGCAGCCGTCTTTAAAGCATAACCCCAAAACGACAATGGTAAATCAGTAAGAGAAATCATAGATCGCACCATATCCAATAAAGTACGGTTACGACGTTCGGACACACCATTTCGCTGTGGTGTTCCAGGTGGCGTTAGTTGTGAAACTAACCCATGTTGTTTTAAATGAAGACCAAACTCGTAACTTAAACATTCTCCTCCACGATCAGATCGTAGAAACTTTATTTTCTTGTTATAATGATTTTTCACTTCACTCTGAAATTCTTTGAACTTTTCAAATGTTTCAGACTTATGCTTCATTAAGTAGATATAACTATATCTGCTCAAGTCATCTGTGAAGGTAAGAAAATAACGATACCCGCCACGAGCCTCAATACTCATTGGACCGCATACATCAGTATGTATTATTTCCAATAAGTCAGTAGCTCGTTCCATTGTTCCGGATAACGGAGTTTTAGTCATCTTTCCCATAAGGCACAGTTCGCAAGCACCAAGTGATTCATAATCAAGTGATTCCAAAAGTCCATCAGCATGGAGTTTCTTCATGCGCTTTACACCGATATGACCCAAACGGCAGTGCCACAAATAAGTTGCACTATCATTATCTACTTTACATCTTTTGGCTTCAATATTATGAACATGTGTATCACCACGATCGAGATTCAACAAAAATAGACCACTTAGCAAGGGTGCATGACCATAAAAGATATTACTCACATTAATAGAACAACCATTATTCTATGATTTAAATGAATAACCGTCTCGCATCAAACAAGATCCAGATATAATGTTCATGCTTAATGCTGGCACCAAATAACAATTATTCAGGTCTAAAACTAATCCCGAAGGTAGATGTAGAGGTAGCATGCCGACGGTGATCACATCGACTTTGGAACCATTTCCCACGTGCATCGTCACCTCGTCCTTAGCCAATCTTCGTTTAATCCATAGCCCCTGTTTCGAGTTACAAATATGAGCAACAAAACAAGTATCAAATACCCAGGCGCTACTACGAGCCTTAGTAAGGTACACATCAATAACATGTATATCAAATATACCTTTCGCTTTGCCATCCTTCTTATCCGCCAAATACTTGGGGCAGTTCCGCTTCCAATGGCCAGTCCCTTTGCAGTAGAAGCACTTAGTTTCAGGCTTAGGTCTAGACTTGGGTTTCTTCTCCTGAGCAGCAACTTTCTTGTTGTTCTTCTTGAAGTTCCCCTTCTTCCATTTTCCCTTTTTCTTGAAACTAGTGGTCTTGTTGACTGTCGGTGTCAAAACCGGCGGATCTCGGGTAGGGGGTCCCGAACTGTGCGTCTAGGCGGATGGTAACATGAGACAAGGGACATGATGTTTTACCCAGGTTCGGGCCCTCTTGATGGAGGTAAAACCCTACGTCCTGCTTGATTGATATTGATATTGTGGATGTTTACAAGAGTGGATCTACCACGAGATCAAGGAGGCTAAACCCTAGAAGCTAGCCTATGGTATGATTGTAATGGTTGTTGTTGTGTCCTATGGACTAGAGCCATCCGGTTTATATAGACACCGGAGAGGGCTAGGGTTACATAGAGTCGGTTACAATGGTAGGAGATCTATGTATCCGTATCGCCAAGCTTGCCTTCCATGCCAAGGAAAGTCCCATCCGGACACGGGACGAAGTCTTCAATCTTGTATCTTCATAGTCTTGGAGTCCGGTCGATGATGATAATCCGGCCGATGATAGTTCGGCCGATGATGGTAGTCCGGCTATCCGGACACCCCCTAATCCGGGACTCCCTCAGTAGCCCCCGAACCAGGCTTCAATGACGATAAGTCCAGCATGTGTGTAGTCTTCGGCGTTGCAAGGCGAGTTCTCCTTCAAGTTCTATGTACCTGCCGAACAGTGTCCGGCTTCCTCATCAATGTTGCGCGTCTTGGCTTCCACGCCCAATAACGGCCTTCTTCCATGCGTCGTGCGAATGTGAAAAGCCAGGGTGTCTTTTATGTTTTACCCCCTAGTTGTGCGAATAATCTGCCTATAAGGGAGGCAAGAATCCAGATCCAAATCATCATCTTCCTCCCGCAAATACTCATCGGAGCGCTTTCGACCAAGAATCCATTCCATCATGGACTGTCAACGCGGCTCCTCTTCTCGCGCTCCCAGCCCTTTGCCAGGAGATTGGAGGAGATGCTCTGTTCCGCACAACGAGTTGGTGAAGCTCCAAGCGGGGGGATATCTCCCTCCGGCCTTTATGGTTCCGGTTCGAGCCGGGCTGGCCACCTACAAAGGTGGGAAGCAAGCGGAGGCTACCCCAAGTCCCAACAAAGGGGAGCGGGTATGCTTCGTCCCCTATCTGATAAGGGGGCTCGGATTTCCTGTACATCCATTCCTCCGCGGGCTCCTAGAGTTCTACGGACTCCAGCTTCATCACCTCACGCCCGCCTCAATCCTGCATATTGCGGGTTACGTAGCTCTTTGCGAGCTATTCCTGGGCGTCGAGCCCCATTTCGCGCTGTGGAAGAGGTTGTTCTGCCTTGTACCCCGTTCTCACGAGGGGTCCATATATCAAGTGGGCGCCGCCGAAATATGGTGCATTGCCGGGACCGGATATCCATCCGGAACCCCTAAGAAGGCGTCCGAAGACTGGCCTTCGGAATGGTTTTATATAGAAGACGCTCCGCTGCCGGACCCTGTTCGGATCGGCCTCCCGGAGTTCAGCAATGCTCCTCTAAAGAAACACCTTAGTTGGCGTCCGCGGAGCCCCCAACTGGAGGAAGACAAGAGCATCCATTATTTGATGGGCCGAATAAGGTTACTGGCCCATGCCGGGTTGACCATGATTGGAGTCATGGCGACATGCATTATGCGGGGGGTGCAGCCACTACAATACAGGGGCCACCCCATGTGGGATTTCAACGGGGAGGACGATGCCACCCGTCATGGCCGCAAAGGGCCGGATTCGGTCAAAGATCTGGTGACGATCTTGTCCGGCCTGTATAGGGGGGAGAAGGAGGATTTCCTTCGGACGAACCCGTTAAATGGGTTCTCCATGAATAATCCCCGGCCTTGGGTAAGCGAACACTCTGCGTGCCCGACCCATGCTTTTTGAAACTTAAGTTTCTTATATTGTGTTCTTCTTTCGACGCAGGAGCTGCGCCGGATCATGGAGGACATGCTAAGTCCAGCTCCGCAACCCGAGGATCCAGAGAGATCCCGGGATCCGGCCTCCGAAGAGGATCCGGACATAAGGGTGGAGCTAATCGACGGGGTGTTCCACCAGCTCAGCATGGACAATGCTTTAGTCGCCATCACGGCTGACTATCCCGGACTATATCCGGCTTCCCAGGTGATTGCGACCGAAGTCCTGACACCGTCATTCCTTCCTTGCTTATTTCTGACCACCGTATATGATGGCGCTGTGCAGGAGGCGCCCCTAGGGCGAGAAGCCGAGCCCGCGGTGGCTGGCCAACAAAGGCCAGTCCGGACCAGTAGGCGGAAGAGGAGCGCGGCGCGGACTGAAACGTCGCCGCAAAGGTGTAGCTCACAATTCATTATTTAGAGCAACGTTCCTAGGAAGCGTTTGAGTGCTCATGACTTTTGTAGGGAAAAAAGCGTCCGCCGGACTGCGGGCATGGAGGTTGCCAATCCAACCTCTACCAGCCAGGCTCCAGCACCTGGTCTGGAGGGGGAGGCGAGCGCAAGGCGCGAGCCGGACGTTCCTCCGACGGAGGATGCCGACAGACTGTCCGCCACCAAGTCTGAGGGGGAGAGTGCCCTGAATCATAGGCGCTGCCGGACAGTATTTCGTGACGCGTGCTTCTCCCCCGAGGCGTTGAATGCCTTTAACGCGGGGGACGCGCACCTTCGTGCTGCTCAAGATGGTTTTACCAGAGCCACGGAGCAGTATATAAAAGACATACAGGTAAGAGAATTTAATAGTTGTATATGCTAGTAGCCCCCGAGACTTAAAGTAGTTATATTAACTGATTTAAGGATCATATGAAACGTAGGATCTTACCGGGAAGAATACCCAACTGTCTCAGGAGCTGCAAGAGTGCAAGGCCCAACTTGAGGCCGCACTCTCTGGCGCAGGAGGAAACACAGGGACCTCTCCTGGTAACGCATTATTTTAGAAAGATAAGTAGTGTTTGGCCTTTGCGCAAGTCTAAAAAATGACGTTGCAGGTGCTGCCGGACAAGATCCGGACAGGCAAGAACTTCTGCACCAACTAAAGGCCGGCGAGAGGGTGCTGCATAAGGTGCAGCATGAAAGGAACAAGCTCCAGGATGCCCATGCCCAGCTTGGAGAAGAGCTGAAAGGCGTTCGGGCCGAGCTGTCGGGCTCCGTTAAGGAGAATCAGCGGCTTCGTCACGGCATCTATAGTAAGTGCTTGAGCGAACTCTTTTGAAAAGAAGAGTTCGGCGAGGAAGTCAATTTGACAGAATATGTCTGCAGGTATGCTCACAGGTCGCCATGCGGAGGAGATGCCCGTATCAATGGGTGATCAACTTCCGAATTGTTGCAACTGATCGAACGAGTTCGGCAGGTAATGAGCGGCGTCATCCAGGCTTTATGGCCAGCCTTCTCCTTACCCGAGGGTCTTGGGGAGCTTGCAGAGAAGCTTCAGGGAGTGCGGCAGCGCTTCCATTTATGGAAGATTTCAGCCTGCCGCCAAGGTGCCAGGGAGGCCTGGGCCATGGTAAAGACGTGGTACAAGAAGGCGGATCCCAACCACATGGCCGAAGTCGGACCTGTGGGGCCTGATGGGAAGGAGGTCCCTGTGAGTTTAGTATACAGCCAAGTAGAGTTGGCCGCTAAATTTTCCCAACAGGACTGTAAATTAGACAACCTGTTAGACGGGATTGAGGAAGAATACAATCAGTCGATTTGACAATGTATTATAAAATGACATGTAAAATGCCTTCTAGCCGGATTGTAGATCGTTTGTCTTTGCCGACCTTTTCGCTTCAACCTCGGGACCCTAGAGTCCGGAGTGTGTCCGAATACCTTCTCGGTTATAAAACAACCAGGGTATGCATGGAGACCAGGCGTAGGGGTCATTAGTGCTTTATCAGACAAGTGCCCAACTAGTTATGTTATATTACATGGGTAGTAAGAAACATCTTCCAGGGAGAATAGTTCCGTTAAGGGTTCCTTTCCTCTGGGTGTGGCATGCCCTAAAGTGCATGTCCGGACTGCGAAAAAAGCAGAAAAACATCTGGGGGCAGATAAATAAGTGGATAAAAAATCATCTTTTAAGTCACCGACCGAATATTCCCTTAAGAACGCTAGCTTTCGGCTTCACCCAGTCTGAGGTACACATCCGGCTGACCCGGCAGTAACAATCACAGAGGTGCTCCCTTTACCTCCTAGCCGAACAATCGGGAATGTAGGGGTAAGCACAGGAGCCAGGCAACCCAGCTTGGCCAAAACTTAAGTCATACCGATGCATATAATGGTGAATAAAAGATACATGTGGAGGCTTGACACATGTGCTGGGCATGAAGCCCTTATAATTAAGCTTCTGGTAAAGAAGCCCCCAGGTATAATGAGTGCGGGTAGCACATCAATTGCGCACGAATGATGCGCAAGTAGGCCTTTTAAGGCTTTGATGAATGGGGTTGAGAAGAAAAAGATAAACAAAAGGCAGCTGAAGTAAAAAAAATTTGGACGGGGGGAAGGGGACGAACTCTTAGTCCGGCGCTAGGCATAGAATCTTCGGAGGCGGGCTGCGTTCCATGGGTTCGGCTCGAGTCGGTTATCCGATGCATTTCTTAGACGGTACGCTCCGCCGGTCAGGACTTGATCAATGATGAAGGGGCCTTCCCATTTGGGCTTGAGCTTGTCCTTTTTCTTGTCCGGCAGGCGTAGAACTAGTTCGCCAACGTTGTAAGTCTTGGCCCGTACTTCTCTGCTTTGGTATCTTCGAGCCTGTTGCTGATAAAATGCGGAACGAGCCTTGGCGACGTCACGTTCTTCCTCCAATGCGTCCAAGCTGTCCTGCCGATCCAACTCGGCTTCTCTTTCTTCGTACATGCGCACTCGAGGTGAGTCATGAATGATGTCGCAGGGCAAAACTGCTTCTGCGCCGTATACCATAAAAAATGGTGTGAATCCGGTAGTACGGTTAGGCGTTGTCCGCAGCCCCCAGAGTACAGAGTCGAGCTCCTCTACCCAGTGCGTGTCAGATTTCGTAAGGGACCGCACTAGTCTGGGTTTGATGCCGCTCATTATTAGACCATTTGCTCGTTCCACTTGACCGTTGGTTTGAGGGTGATAGACTGAAGCGTAATCGAGCTTGATGCCCATATTTTTGCACCATGATTTAACCTCGTCGGCCGTGAAGTTCGTGCCGTTATCGGTGATGATGCTGTGGGGGACACCGTAACGGTGTACTACCCCGGATGTGAAGTCTATCATTGGTCTGGACTCTGCCGTTTTAACTGGCTTGGCCTCTATCCATTTGGTGAATTTATCCACCATGACCAATAGGTATCTTCGCTTGTGGGTTCCCCCTTTAAGTGGTCCAACCATGTCAAGCCCCCAGATCGCGAACGGCCAGGTAATGGGTATAGTTTTGAGGGCGGTGGGTGGCATATGGCTCTGATTAGCAAAGAGCTGACAACCGACACATCTTTGGACTAAGTTCTGTGTTGGGGAACGTAGCAGAAATTCAAAATTTTCCTACGTGTCACCAAGATCTATCTATGGAGAAACCAGCAACGAGGGGAAGGATAGTGCATCTACATACCCTTGTAGATCGCTAAGCGGAAGCGTTCAAGAGAACGGGGTTGAAGGAGTCATACTCGTCGTGATCCAAATCACCGGAGATCCTAGTGCCGAACGGACGGCACCTTCGCGTTCAACACACGTACGGAATGGAGACGTCTCCCACGCCTTGATCCAGCAAGGAGGAGGGAGAGGTTGATGGAGATCCAGCAGCACGACAGCGTGGTGGAAGTAGCGGGATTCCAATAGGGCTTGGATAAGCGCTGCGGGAGGAGGGAGATGTGTCACGGGAGGGAGAGGGAGGCGCCAGGCCTTAGGTATGGTTGCTCCTCCTTTTCCCCACTATATATAGGGCCAAGGGAGAGGGGGGAGGCGCAGCCCTTGCCCCTTCGTCCAAGGAAGGGTGCGGCCAAGGGTGGGGAGGAGTCCATCCTCCCCAAGGCACCTCGGAGGTGCCTTCCCCCTTTAGGACTCTCCCCTTTTTCTCTTCTCTTGGCGCATGGGCCTCTTGGGGCTGGTGCCCTTGGCCCATGTAGGCCAAGGCGCACCCCCTACAGCCCATGTGGCCCCCCGGGGCAGGTGGCCCCACCCGGTGGACCCCCGGGACCCTTCCGGTGGTCCCGGTACAATACCGGTGACCCCGAAACTTGTCCCGATGGCCGAAATAGCACTTCCTATATATAATTCTTTACCTTCGGACCATTCCGGAACTCCTAGTGACGTCCGGGATCTCATCCGGGACTCCGAACAACTTTCGGGTTACCGCATACTAATATCTCTATAACCCTAGCGTCACCGAACCTTAAGTGTGTAGACCCTACGGGTTCGGGAGACATGCAGACATGACCGAGATGACGTCTCCGGTCAATAACCAACAGCGGGATCTGGATACCCATGTTGGCTCCCACATGTTCCACGATGATCTCATCGGATGAACCACGATGTCAAGGACTTAATCAATCCCGTATACAATTCCCTTTGTCTATCGGTATGTACTTGCCCGAGATTCGATCGTCGGTATACCGATACCTTGTTCAATCTCGTTACCGGCAAGTCTCTTTACTCGTTCCGTAACACATCATCCCGTGATCAACCCCTTGGTCACATTGTGCACATTATGATGATGTCCTACCGAGTGGGCCCAGAGATACCTCTCCGTTTACACGGAGTGACAAATCCCAGTCTCGATTCGTGCCAACCCAACAGACACTTTCGGAGATACCTGTAATGCACCTTTATAGCCACCCAGTTACGTTGTGACGTTTGGTACACCCAAAGGATTCCTACGGTATCCGGGAGTTGCACAATCTCATGGTCTAAGGAAAAAATACTTGACATTAGAAAAGCTTTAGCATACGAACTACGATCTTTGTGCTAGGCTTAGGATTGGGTCTTGTCCATCACATCATTCTCCTAATGATGTGATCCCGTTATCAATGACATCCAATGTCCATGGTTAGGAAACCGTAACCATCTATCGATCAACGAGCTAGTCAACTAGAGGCTTACTAGGGACATGGTGTTGTCTATGTATCCACACATGTATCTGAGTTTCCTTTCAATACAATTATAGCATGGATAATAAACTATTATCATGAACAAGGAAATATAATAATAACAAATTATTATTGCCTCTAGGGCATATTTCCAACAGTCTCCCACTTGCACTAGAGTCAATAATCTAGTTCACATCGCCATGTGATTAACACTCACAGGTCACATCGCCATGTGACCAACATCCAAAGAGTTTACTAGAGTCAATAATCTAGTTCACATCACTATGTGATTAACACTCAATGAGTTCTGGGTTTGATCATGTTGCTTGTGAGAGAGGTTTTAGTCAACGGGTCTGAACCTTTCAGATCCGTGTGTGCTTTACAAATCTCTATGTCATCTCCTAGATGTAGCTACCACGTTCTATTTGGAGCCATTCCAAATAACTGTTCCACTTGGAGCTATTCTAAATTGTTGCCCCATTATACGTATCCGGTATCTCTATTCAGAGCTATCCGGATAGGTGTTAAGCTTGCATCGACATAACCCTTTATGACGAACTCTTTTACCACCTCCATAATCGAGAAAAATTCCTTAGTCCACTAGTTACTAAGGATAACTTTGACCGCTGTCCTGTGATCCATTCTTGGATCACTCTTGTACCCCTTGACTGACTCATGGCAAGGCACACTTCAGGCGCGGTACACAGCATAGCATACTGTAGAGCCTATGTCTTAAGCATAGGGACGACCTTCGTCCTTTCTCTCTATTCTGCCGTGGTCGAGCTTTAAGTCTTAACTTCATACCTTACAACTTAGGCAAGAACTCCTTCTTTGACTGATCCATCTTGAACACCTTCAAGATCATGTCAAGGTATGTGCTCATTTGAAAGTACCATTAAGCGTTTTGATCTATCCTTATAGATCTTGATGCTCAATGTTTAAGTAGCTTAATCCAGGTTTTCTATTGAAAAACACTTTTCAAATAACCCTATATGCTTTCCAGAAATTCTACATCATTTCTGATCAACAATATGTCAACAACATATACTCATCAGAAATTCTATAATGCTCCCACTCACTTCTTTGGAAATACAAGTTTCTCATAAACTTTGTATAAACCCAAAATCTTTGATCAACTTATCAAAGTGCACATTCCAACTCCGAGATGCTTACTCCAGTCCAAGGAAGGATCGCTAGAGCTAGCATACCTTTTAGCATCCTTAGGATCGACAAAACCTTTCTGATTGTATTACATACAACCTTTCCTTACGAAAACTGGTAAGGAAACTCGTTTTGACATCCATCTGCCAGATTTCATAAATGCAGCTAATGCTAACATGAATCCAACGGACTTAAGCATCGCTACGGATGAGAAAATCTCATTGTAGTCAACTCCTTGAACTTGTGAAAAAACTCTTTGCCACAAGTCGAGCTTCATAGACGGTGACATTACCGTCCACGTCCGTCTTCTTCTTAAAGATCCATTTATCTTAATGGCTTGCCGATCATTGGGCAAGTCCACCAAAGTCCATGCTTTGTTCTGATACATGGATCCTATCTCGGATTTCATGGTTTCTTAACCATTTGTCGGAATTTGGGCCCACCATCGCTTCTCCATAGCTCGTAGGTTCATTGTTGTCTAGCAACATGACCTTCAAGATAGGATTACTGTACCACTCTGAAGTAGTACGTATCCTTGTCACCCTACGAGGTACGATAGTGACTTGATCCGAAACTTCATGATCACTATCATAAGCTTCTACTTCAATTGGTGTAGGTGCCACATGAACAACTTCCTGTGCCCTGATACACACTGGTTAAAGTGATGGTTCAATAACCATATCAAGTCTCCACCATCCTCCCACTCAACTCTTTCGAGAGAGACTTTTCCTCGAGAAAGGACCCGATTCTAGAAACAATCACTTTTGCTTCCGGATCTGAATTAGGAGGTATACCCAACTATTTTGGGTGTCCTATGAAGATGCATTTTATCCGCTTTGGGTTCGAGCTTATCAACCTGAAACTTTTCCACATAAGCGTCGCAGCCCCAAACTTTTATGAAACGACAACTTAGGTTTCTCTAAACCATAATTCATACGGTGTCATCTCAACGGAATTACGTGGTGCCCTATTTAAAGTGAATGTGGTTGTCTCTAATGCCTAACCCATGAACAATAGTGGTAATTCGATAAGAGACATCATGGTACGCACCATATCCAATAGGGTGCAACTATGATGTTCGGACACACCATCACACTATGGTGTTCCAGGCGGTATTAATTGAGAAACAATTTCTACAATGTCTTAATTGTGTGCCAAAACTCGTAACTCAGATATTCATCTCTATGATCATATCATAGACATTTTATCCTCTTGTCACGATGATCTTCTACTTCACTCTGAAATTACTTGAACCATTCAATAATTCAGACTTGTGTTTCATCAAGTAAATATTCTCAACATCTACTCGAATCATCTGTGAAGTAAGAACATAACGATATTCACTGCATGCCTCAGCACTCATTGGACTGCACACATCAAAATGTGTTACTTCCAACAAGTTGCTATCTTGTTCCATCTTACTGAAAACGAGGCTTTTCAGTCATCTTGCCCATGTGGTATGATTTGCATATCTCAAGTGATTCAAAATCAAGTGAGTCCAAACGGTCCATTTGCATGGAGTTTCTTCATGCATATACACCAATAGACATGGTTCGCATGTCTCAAACCTTTCAAAAACGAGTGAGCCCAAAGATCCATCAACATGGAGCTTCTTCATGCGTTTTATACCGATATGACTTAAGTGGCAGTGCCATAAGTAGGTGGTACTATCATTACTATCTTTTGGCATGAACATGTGTATCACTACGATCGAGATTCAATAAACCATTCATTTCAGGTGTAAGACCATTGAAGGTATTATTCAAGTAAACAGAGTAACCATTATTCTCCTTAAATGAATAACCGTATTGCGATAGACATAATCCAATCATGTCTATGCTCAACGCAAACACCAATCTCGATGGTAGAGGGAGCGTGCGATGCTTGATCATATCAACATTGGAAACACTTCCAACACATATCGTCAGCTCACCTTTAGCTAGTCTCCGTTTATTCCGTAGCTTTTATTTCGAGTTACTAACACTTAGCAACCGAACCGGTATCTAATACCCTGGTGCTACTAGGAGTACTAGTAAAGTACACATTAACATAATGTATATCCAATATACTTCTATCGACCTTGCCAGCCTTCTCATCTACCAAGTATCTAGGGTAATTCCGCTCTAGTGACTATTCCCCTTATCACAGAAGCACTTAGTCTGGGTTTGGGTTCAACCTTGGGTTTCTTCACTGGAGCAGCAGCTGATTTGCCGTTTCATGAAGTATCCCTTCTTGCCCTTGCCCTTCTTGAAACTAGTGGTTTCACCAACCATCAACAATTGATGCTCCTTCTTGATTTCTACTTTCGCGGTGTCAAACATCGTGAATACCTCAAGGATCATCATATCTATTCCTGATATGTTATAGTTCATCACGAAGCTCTAGCAGCTTGGTGGCAATGACTTTGGAGAAACATCACTATCTCATCTGGAAGATCAACTCCCACTCGATTCAAGTGATTGTCGCACTCAGACAATCTGAGCACAAGCTCAACTATTGAGCTTTTCTTCCTTACTTTGCAGGCTAAGAAAATCGTCGGAGGTCTTATACCTCTTGACGTGGGCACGAGCCTGAAATCCTAATTTCAGCCCTCGAAACATCTCATATGTTCCGCGATGTTTCGAAAAACATCTTTGGTGCCTCTACTTAAGCCATTTAACTAAACTATCACGTAGTTATCAAAACGTGTATGTACGATGTTTGCAACATCCACAGACGACATTTGAGGTTCAGCATACTGAGCGGTGCATTAAGGACATAAGCTTTCTACTGTCCGCATAATTGCTACTGTCAGCTTTCAACTATATTTTCTCTAGGAACATATTTAAACAGTGAAACTTAAGCGCGAGCTTATGACATAATTTGCAAATATCTTTTGACTATGTTCAGGATAATTAAGTTCATCTTATGAACTCCCACTCAGATAGACATCCCTCTAGTCATCTAAGTGATTACATGATCCGAGTTAACTAGGCCGTGTCCGATCATTACGTGAGACGGACTAGTCATCATCGGTGAACATCTTCATGTTGATCGTATCTACTATATGACTCATGCTCGACCTTTCGGTCTCTGTGTTCCGAGGCCATGTCTGTACATGCTAGGCTCGTCAAGTTAACCCTAAGTGTTTCGCGTGTGTAAATCTGTCTTACACCCGTTGTATGTGAACGTAAGAATCCATCACACCCGATCATCACGTGGTGCTTAGAAGCGACGAACTTTAGCAATGGTGCACAGTTAGGGGGAACACTTTCTTGAAATTTTAATGAGGGATCATCTTATTTACTACCGTCGTTCTAAGTAAACAAGATGCATAAACATGATAAACATCACATGCAATCAAATAGAGTAGTGACATGATATGGCCAATATCATATAGCTCCTTTGATCTTCATCTTCGGGGCTCCATGATCATCTTGTCACCGGCATGACACCATGATCTCCATCATCATGATCTCCATCATCGTGTCTTCATGAAGTTGTCACGCCAACGACTACTTCTACTTCTATGACTAACGCGTTTAGCAATAAAGTAAAGTAGTTTACATGGCGTTCTTCAATGACACGCGGGTCATACAATAAATAAAGACAACTCCTATGGCTCCTGCCGGTTGTCATACTCATCGACATGCAAGTCGTGATTCCTATTACAAGAACATGATCAATCTCATACATCACATATCATTCATCACATTCTTCTTGGCCATATCACATCACATAGCATACCCTGCAAAAACAAGTTAGACGTCCTCTAATTGTTGTTTGCATGTTTTACGTGGCTGCTATGGGTTTCTAGCAAGAACGTTTCTTACCTACGGAAAACCACAACGTGATATGTCAATTGCTATTTACCCTTCATAAGGACCCTTTTCATCGAATCCGTTCCGACTAAAGTGGGAGAGACTGGCACCCGCTAGCCACCTTATGCACAAAGTGCATGTCAGTCGGTGGAACCTGTCTCACGTAAGAGTACGTGTAAGGTCGGTCCGGGCCGCTTCATCCCACAATACCGTCGAAACAAGATTGGACTAGTAACGGTAAGCATATTGAACAAAATCAACGCCCACAACTACTTTGTGTTCTACTCGTGCAAAGAATCTACGCAATAGACCTAGCTCATGATGCCACTGTTGGGGAACGTAGCAGAAATTCAAAATTTTCCTACGTGTCACCAAGATCTATCTATGGAGAAACCAGCAACGAGGGGAAGGATAGTGCATCTACATACCCTTGTAGATCGCTAAGCGGAAGCGTTCAAGAGAACGGGGTTGAAGGAGTCGTACTTGTCGTGATCCAAATCACCGGAGATCCTAGTGCCGAACGGACGGCACCTCCGCGTTCAACACACGTACGGAACGGAGACGTCTCCCACGCCTTGATCCAGCAAGGAGGAGGGAGAGGTTGATGGAGATCCAGCAGCACGACGGCGTGGTGGAA
This sequence comes from Triticum aestivum, assembly GCF_018294505.1. Lineage (NCBI taxonomy): Eukaryota > Viridiplantae > Streptophyta > Magnoliopsida > Poales > Poaceae > Triticum > Triticum aestivum. The sequence continues at coordinate 707,727,785 of NC_057807.1, forward strand.
GTAGCGGGATTCCAACAGGGCTTGGATAAGCGCTGCGGGAGGAGGGAGATGTGTCACGGGAGGGAGAGGGAGGCGCCAGGCCTTAGGTATGGTTGCTCCTCCTTTTCCCCACTATATATAGGGCCAAGGGAGAGGGGGGAGGCGCAGCCCTTGCCCCTTCCTCCAAGGAAGGGTGCGGCCAAGGGAGGGGAGGAGTCCATCCTCCCCAAGGCACCTCGGAGGTGCCTTCCCCCTTTAGGACTCTCCCCTTTTTCTCTTCTCTTGGCGCATGGGCCTCTTGGGGCTGGTGCCCTTGGCCCATGTAGGCCAAGGCGCACCCCCTACAGCCCATGTGCCCCCCCGGGGCAGGTGGCCCCACCCGGTGGACCCCCGGGACCCTTCCGGTGGTCCCGGTACAATACCGGTGACCCCGAAACTTGTCCCGATGGCCGAAACAGCACTTCCTATATATAATTCTTTACCTCCGGACCATTCCGGAACTCCTCGTGACGTCGGGGATCTCATCCGGGACTCCGAACAACTTTCGGGTTACCGCATACTAATATCTCTATAACCCTAGCGTCACCGAACCTTAAGTGTGTAGACCCTACGGGTTCGGGAGACATGCAGACATGACCGAGATGACGCTCCGGTCAATAACCAACAACGGGATCTGGATACCCATGTTGGCTCCCACATGTTCCACGATGATCTCATCGGATGAACCACGATGTCAAGGACTTAATCAATCCCGTATACAATTCCCTTTGTCTAACGGTATTGTACTTGCCCGAGATTCGATCGTCGGTATACCGATGCCTTGTTCAATCTCATTACCGGCAAGTCTCTTTACTCGTTCCGTAACACATCATCCCGTGATCAACCCCTTGGTCACATTGTGCACATTATGATGATGTCCTACCGAGTGGGCCCAGAGATACCTCTCCGTTTACACGGAGTGACAAATCCCAGTCTCGATTCGTGCCAACCCAACAGACACTTTCGGAGATACCTGTAATGCACCTTTATAGCCACCCAGTTACGTTGTGACGTTTGGTACACCCAAAGCATTCCTACGGTATCCGGGAGTTGCACAATCTCATGGTCTAAGGAAAAAAATACTTGACATTAGAAAAGCTTTAGCATACGAACTACGATCTTTGTGCTAGGCTTAGGATTGGGTCTTGTCCATCACATCATTCTCCTAATGATGTGATCCCGTTATCAATGACATCCAATGTCCATGGTTAGGAAACCGTAACCATCTATCGATCAACGAGCTAGTTAACTAGAGGCTTACTAGGGACATGGTGTTGTCTATGTACCCACACATGTATCTGAGTTTCCTTTCAATACAATTATAGCATGGATAATAAACTATTATCATGAACAAGGAAATATAATAATAACTAATTATTATTGCCTCTAGGGCATATTTCCAACATTCTGAGCATCTGCCCGGGCCGTCGGCCAATAAAATCCTGTACGGAATGCCTTTCCTACAAGGGCCCGGGCTGCGGCGTGGTGTCCGCCTAGTCCGGCGTGAATTTCAGCCAGAAGGTCTCGCCCTTCCTCTTCGGAGATACACCTTTGAAGGACTCCGGTTGTGCTTTTCTTATAGAGTTCTCCCTCATGGACCTTGTAGGCTTTAGATCGCCGGACTACGCAGCGGGCCTCGTTATGGTCTTCGGGGAGTTCCTGCCTAAGCAAGTAGGCGAGGAATGGTTCTGTCCACGGGGCAGTTACTGCCATTATGTCGTGGGCTGAAGGTGTTATGTCATCGGCCGAATCGCCGGTTGGTGCGGCTTGTTCCGGTTTGTTATTTCCGGACTCCTCTTCCCATAGTACGGATGGCTTGAAGAGCCGTTCCAGGAAGATGTTAGGAGGGACAGCGTCGCGTTTTGCGCCGATGCGTGCCAGTACATCGGCTGCTTGGTTATTATCCCGGGCTACGTGATGGAATTCAAGTCCTTCAAACCGGGCTGACATTTTTAGGACAGCGTTGCGATATGCTGCCATTTTCGGATCTTTGGCGTCAAAGTCTCCGTTTATTTGGGATATTGCGAGGTTTGAATCCCCGCGCACCTCTAGGCGTTGAATGCCCATGGAGATTGCCATCTGGAGACCATGTAAAAGGGCCTCGTATTTGGCTGCATTGTTGGAGTCCGTGTACATTATCTGAAGTACGTATTGGACCGTGTCCCCGGTCGGGGACGTCAATACGACGCCAGCCCCCAATCCGGCTAACATTTTAGAGCCGTCAAAGTGCATAATACAATTGGAGTATGCGCCGTACTCTTTAGGGAGTTCGGCTTCGGTCCATTCAGCGACAAAGTCAGCCAAAACTTGTGACTTTATAGCTCGCCGAGGTTTGTAAGTTATATCAAATGGTAAGAGCTCAATGGCCCATTTTGCAATCCTGCCCGTCGCGTCGCGGTTGTTTATAATGTCGTTAAGTGGTACTTCAGAGGCCACTGTTATCGAACACTCTTGAAAGTAGTGTCGGAGCTTCCGGGATGCCATGAACACCGCGTATGCTATCTTCTGATAGTGCGGGTAACGGGACTTGCAGGGGGTTAACACAGTGGATACGTAGTATACTGGTTTTTGAAGAGGGAATTTATGCCCTTCTGTCTCTCGTTCGACGACGAGTACCGCGCTTACAACTTGATGCATTGCTGCGATATATAACAACATTGGTTCGCCCAGGTTGGGCGCAGCCAGGACCGGATTTGTTGCCAATATGGCCTTTATTTCTTCGAGTCCGGTGGTGGCAGCATCCGTCCACTCGAAGTGTTCGGTGCGCCTAAGGAGGCGATAGAGGGGCAATGTCTTTTCTCCTAGACGGGAGATAAAGCGGCTTAGGGCCGCCACGCATCCAGTCAATTTTTGTATTTGCTTGAGGTCTTTTGGTATATCTAGCTGTGACAGAGCTCAGATCTTGGCTGGGTTTACTTCAATTCCTCTACCGGATACGATGAAGCCCAGCAGCTTTCCAGCTGGTACGCCGAAAACGCATTTTTCCGGATTCAGCTTGATGTCATATGCTCTGAGGTTGTCGAATGTGAGCCTCAAGTCGTCTACTAGAGTTTCGACGTGTTTAGTTTTGACGACTACGTCGTCCACGTATGCCTCTACTGTTTTGCCGATCTGGGTAGCCAGACATGTCTGAATCATGCGCTGATATGTTGCGCCGGCGTTTTTAAGTCCGAAGGGCATCGTGTTGAAGCAGAATGGTCCATATGGAGTAATAAATGCCGTTGCGGCTTGATCCGCTTCTGCCATCTTGATTTGATGATAGCCGGAGTATGCGTCCAGGAAGCACAATGAATCGTGCCCTGCAGTGGCATCGATGATTTGGTTGATGCGGGGGAGGGGGAAGGGATCCTTTGGGCAGGCTTTATTTAGGTCTTTGAAATCGACACATAGGCACCAAGATTTGTCCTTCTTTGGTACCATTACCAGGTTTGCTAGCCAATCCGGATGTTTGATGTCTCTGATGAATCCGGCTTCCAATAGTTTGGCTAGCTCTTCTCCCATTGCCTGTCTTTTGGGTTCAGAAAATCGTCGAAGAGCCTGTTTGACTGGCTTGAATCCTTTTAGGATGTTTAGGCTATGTTCTGCCAATCTGCGTGGGATTCCGGGCATATCCAAGGGGTGCCAGGCAAAAATGTCCCAATTTTCCCGAAGGAATTCTCGCAGTGCGGCGTCTACATCAGGGTTCAATTGTGCCCCGATGGAGGCCGTCTTTGTCAGGTCCGTTGGGTGGACCTGGAATTTTACTATTTCATCTGCTGGTTTAAAGGAGGTGGACTTGGATCTCTTATCGAGTATCACATCGTCCCTGTTCACCGTAGAGCGCAGCGCGGTGAGTTCCTCTGCCGCTAGGGCTTTGGATAGTGCCTCTAAGGCTAATGCGGCTGTCTTGTTTTCGGCGCGGAGTGCTATGTCCAGATTACTAACGAGAGTGATTATTCCGCCGGGCCCACGCATTTTGAGCTTCATGTACCCGTAATGGGGTACCGCTTGAAAAATTGTGAATGCCTCTCGTCCTAATATAGCGTGATATCCGCTGTTAAACGGTGCCACTTGGAACGTGACTTCTTCGGAACTGAGCCGAATACCACATCGAGTGTGATTTTTCCTGTGCAGCGCACCTCCCGGCTAGGGATTATTCCTCTAAAGGTTGTGCTGCTTCGCTCAATGCGGCTCCAGTCTATTTCCATTTTTTGAAGGGTTTCCTCGTAGATGAGGTTTAATCCGCTGCCGCCATCCATGAGGACCTTTGTAAGTCGAAAGTCGTCCACTATTGGACTAAGTACCAGTGTGGCTGTAGCTCGGGCTGCTTGGAATTTAGGTTCGTCGCTGGCGTTGAAGGTGATGGCTATGTCGCTCCATGGATTAGTTGTTGCTACTTGGTAGACTTCGGCAAGGCTGCAGATTGTTCATTTCCGCATATTGTTTGATGCGAAAGTCTCGAAGACTGTTGATACCGTACCGGTATTGTTGGAGTGGTTTTCCGGGGCTAGAAGCTCCTCTCCACTTTTGGCCACCTGCCGTAATATCCAACATGCTCGAAGGCTATGTGTTGGGACGGCGCCTTCTGTACTGTGAATTTTACAGGGTCCGCTAAGCCATCCCTCCAGTACGGTTCCGTGCCCTCTATGGGGTATTTGCTTTTTGATTTTTGTATCTGGTGCCTGAGTGTAATGCACCCTTTTGTTGCGGACTAGGGTTGCATTCGGGGCCGGATTGTCCCAAAACTTATTTTCGGTTGTCCGGAAACTCTCCATCGCACAGTACTTTCGTACTATGGACGCCAGGTCGGCGAAGCGTGTAATTTCACGACGGCTGACGTCGTTCAAGATTCCCTCGTCCGTGCAATTATTGCAAAAATTGAGATTGCGTTTTCCTCTCGGCAGTCCTTTATCCTGTCCATAACCAGGAGGAATCTGGCCCAGTAGTGATGTACTATCTCAGCGGGCTCTTGCCGGATTAGAGATAGATCGCATATGTCTGGGCGGGTGGGTGGAATTAAGTCCGGAACCTACCCATCTCAAGGCTCGAGGGCCGAGAAGTTTCCAAATTTGGAAGCTTGGATTGCTGGACGTTGTCCAACGAGTCTGGTCCGATGCCTGACTTTAAGTTCAGTGCTTGATCGAAGTCCGTCCCTCCGCGGGAATCCGGCATGGGGGGTTCAGGAGCCCGGACATGACTAGTTTTCAATACAGGAGAAGAGTCGCCGCATTGTTCCTCTACCACTGCAACGTGGTGGGTGACCTGGGGGGAGTTAATCTCTCTCAGATCGGTTTTAAGCCCAATCTGATTGTAGTCTGTAGCGACTCCCATGGCGGCGATGCGATCCAAGAGCTCGTTTACGGATGAGAGCTCTATTGGATCCAGCCGCTCGGCGAATTCCGAGCTGACGTGAAGATTGCTTTTGACGACTTGAGAGGTCATTGTCGAAGCGGTAGCCGGACAGGCGGTCGTAAGAAAACCACCTAGCCGGATAGTTTGGCCGGCGGCCAAGGCTCCTTTGGCGAAGATGCCGTCCTTGAAGACGGGAAGAGGCATCCTTCCTATCGGTGACGGCACAAAGGAACTCTCAATGAAAGCACCAATGTCGATGTCAAAACCGGCGGATCTCGGGTAGGGGGTCCCGAACTGTGCGTCTAGGCGGATGGTAACAGGAGACAAGGGACACGATGTTTTACCCAGGTTCGGGCCCTCTTGATGGAGGTAAAACCCTACGTCCTGCTTGATTGGTATTGATATTGTGGATGTTTACAAGAGTGGATCTACCACGAGATCAAGGAGGCTAAACCCTAGAAGCTAGCCTATGGTATGATTGTAATGGTTGTTGTTGTGTCCTACGGACTAGAGCCATCCGGTTTATATAGACACCGGAGAGGGCTAGGGTTACATAGAGTCGATTACAATGGTAGGAGATCTACGTATCCGTATCGCCAAGCTTGCCTTCCACGCCAAGGAAAGTCCCATCCGGACACGGGACGAAGTCTTCAATCTTGTATCTTCATAGTCTTGGAGTCCGGTCGATGATGATAATCCGGCCGATGATAGTTCGGCCGATGATGGTAGTCCGGCTATCCGGACACCCCCTAATCCGGGACTCCCTCATTGACCATCAACACTTGATGCTCCTTCTTGATTTCTACCTCCGCAGCTTTTAGCATATCGAAGAGCTCGGGAATAGTCTTGTTCATCCCTTGCATATTATAGTTCATCACGAAGCCTTTATAGCTTGGTGGCAGTGATTGAAGAACTCTGTCAATGACACTATCATCAGGAAGATTAACTCCCAGCTGAGTCAAGTGGTTATGGTACCCAGACATTCTGAGTATGTGCTCACTGACAAAACTATTCTCCTCCATTTTGCAGCTGTAGAACTTGTTGGAGACTTCATATCTCTCAACTCGGGCATTTCCTGAAATATTAACTTCAACTCTTCAAACATCTCATATGCCCCATGACGTTCAAAACGTCTTTGAAGTCCCGATTCTAAGCTGTAAAGCATGGCACACTGAACTATCGAGTAGTCATTAGCTTTGCTCTGCTAGACGTTCTTAACATCATTAGTAGCATCTGCAGCAGGCCTGACACCCAACGGTGCTTCCAGGACGTAATTCTTCTGTGCAGCAATGAGGATAATCCTCATGTTACGGACCCAGTCCGTGTAGTTGCTGCATCATCTTTCAACTTAGCTTTCTCTAGGAACACATTAAAATTCAAAGGAACGGTAGCACGGGCCATTGATCTACAATAACATAGACATGCAAAATAACTATCAGGACTAAGTTCATGATAAATTAAAGTTCAATTAATCATATTACTTAAGAACTCCAACTTAGATAGACATCCCTCTAGTCATCTAAATGATCACGTGATCCAAATCAACTAAACCATGTCCGATCATCATGTGAGATGGAGTAGCTTTCAATAGTGAACATCACTATGTTGATCATATATACTATATGATTCACGTTCGACCTTTCGATCTCAGTGTTTCGAGGCCATATCTGCATATGCTAGGCTCGTCAAGTTTAACCCAAGTATTTTGTTTGTGCAAAACTGGCTTGTACCCACTGTATGTGAACGTAGAGCTTATCACACCCGATCATCACGTGGTGTCTCGGCACGACGAACTGTAGCAACGGTGCATACTCAGGGAGAACACTTATACCTTGAAATTTAGTAAGGGGTCATCTTATAATGCTACCGCCATACTAAACAAAATAAGATGCATAAAAGATAAACATCACATGCAATCAAAATATGTGACATGATATGGCCATCATCATCTTGTGCTGATGATCTCCATCACTGAAGCTGTAAGTGCATCTAGTGCCCCTTAGTGATTTTGGTGTATTGAAGACTTATAGGTTAAGGGACTAATATGTTTGTGAGTGTACACAGGTTCTATAAGTCGATGAGGAGTTTGATATTTACAGTGAAAGCCAACCCCTAAAAATGAATGTCTTCGGCTGAAGACTTTGGTTTTCCTGAAGACTTTGAAAGTGAAGAAATTGGTGTGACTGTGAAGACTTGATATTCATGCGAGGACTATGAAGCATGAAGACTTTTGTTTTCGTAGTTTCATTTTCTTCTTCTTGAGTCATAGGAAACACCGTACTATTAAAGGGGGTCGAGGTAATGCTAAGGAAACTGATTTCCAAATGACGCTCATCTCAAAATCCTACACCTACCCAATCCTTCAAGAGAAGCCATTGGAAATCTCATATCAGTTCAGTCAATTTCTTCAGTGACAGAGACGAAGATCTTCTGGTCTCTGAGGAATTTGTTCTGATTGAGGAGTTAGGAATGCGCCAGACAGTGAGGAACATGATAGCCCTGAGGAATTCGAACCTCAAATCCGACCGTTGTTGTGCCACGCGCCAGCTGTCCAAAATATCCTACCACCTAACAGTCATATCATTGAAGGACATTTATGTCTTATCATGTTGGGCTGCTCCCTAGGCTATAAATAGCCTCCCCCTACAACCACTAGCTAGTTGGCTGCTCCGAGAGAAACTGACACTTGTCATTTGAGAGCATCCCATCCTCCAAGGACTTTGAGCGAAAATCATCAAGTGAGGAAAACCCAAATCCCAAACCCAAAGTGATTGAGCATCGCTGAAGAGATTGTTCCTGTGTGGAACCGATGCTTGTTACCTTTGAGGACTATGTATCCTCCAGACGGTTAGGCGTCATGGTCTGAGCATCCAAGAGGAATTGTGGATTGCCGAGTGACCGAGTCTGTGAAGGTTTGGAAGTCACCTGTGAAGACTTACCACTACTGTTGGGCGAGGTCTGTATGATCTTAGCTCAAGGAGAATACAGTGAGGACTGTGTGTCTAGGACTTTGTGTCCTCGAGTTTAAATACTCTCCAACCAGACGTCCAACTGTCACAACAGTTGGAATTGGTCTACCAAATCATTGTCTTCACCAAGCTTACTGGTTCTATTTCCTCAATCCTTTCATTTACTCAGTTATGTGTTGATGAACCTGATCATTACTGTTTGAAGATTTTGACTGAAGACTTTCTCAAATTCCTCAATCCTATTTCTTTAGTCAGTTTGTCTTCATCCTGCTTATCCTGTGTTGACGCTTTCTGTACTCTGTGTTTGTATTTCATTTCATCATGATGACTATGTTGTTGCTCTGTTATGCTTGTACCTGAGTACTTATTCCACTACAAGTAGTTCTTCGCTTAGGAATTTCCTCATCCTGAAATTCCTCAGTGAAGAATTCATAAAAATCGCCTATTCACCCCCCTATAGTCGATGTAGCGCACTTTCAATTGGTATCAAAGCAAGGTACTCCCTTGTTCTGTGTGATTTTGGTTTAATCGCCTTGAGTTTTAGTTATGTCGACCGCGGGAATGAAGAAAGTGACATGCCCCATCTTTGACGGTCATGAGTATCCCAAGTGGAAGGCCATGATGAAGAAGTGACTCATGGCGATGAATAGCAAACTGTGGACCGTCACTGAGATTGGCCTTACTGATCTATGCAAGATGGCAGAGGCTGATGATATTCGCAAGTACACTCTACACAACCTCACAGCGAAGGATGTCATCGGCTCCTGTTTGTCCCAAAATCAGTTCAGGAACATCATGCATCTTAACCATGCGAAGCTTATGTGGGACCGACTCTCTGAAGTATATGAAGGTCATCGTACTCGTCATGATCCTTGGTTTGAGGATTTCAAGGAATCACTCAAGGAGATGACTTTCGCACCTAAATCATTATCCACTACACCATGCCTTATGGCAAAGGGTGCCAAGGTAACTGAATGCTACCTCTCCGAATCTAGTAATGATGAATCGGGTGATGAATTTGGACCTAGCTATGTCAAACTTGCTTCCCTTGCCACTAAACAATAAAGAGCTCTTGAAAAAGTTCAAAACATGCTTGATGAAAGCTATGATATGCTGGGTGAGGAATTGGATCGAACTAAGGCTTTGACTGATAGTCTTCAAAAACTTCAGTCTAAGTCTGACAACCTTCAAAATCATCATAACACTCTCTTAACTGATCATGAAAAGCTTTCTTATGAATTTCTTCAGAGAAAGCAAGATCTTGAGAAGTTAAAAGTGAGCTATGAAGATCTTCAGAAGGAAAACGATTCATTGCTTGCTCAACAAATCAGTTCCGCTCAGGAAGAATTTATTCCACCATGTATGGAATGCATTGAGCGTGAATCTGCTAATTCATCACCTGAATGTTCAAATGCTTCTATTGGTACAAATTCTTCAACTGTCTCTGTGGTCACAAATTCCTCATCTGAGGATACCACAAGTATCACTGACAATAATGCAGGGCTGAAGGAATTGTATGTGACAGACGTTTACAAAAGCCTCAAAGGGCATCAGACTCTATGTGATGTGCTCAAAAAGCAGATCTTGAACAGGAACCCTAGGAAAGAGGGTATTGCCCTTGAGTGGAAACTCAATGCTGATGGGACCTACTGGAAACCTGAGTAGTATCCCAAAACCTCATGGGTTGCTGCGAAAGGACCTCCTGTAGATCCATGCACTTTATTTGGCTTTACCTGTGATTCTTCATATTCCTATGATGAGTCATTTGACTCCAACTATAAACTGTTTAAGAATCAGAATGGTGAAGTATTTGCTCGATATGTTGGAACTAACTGCAAGAATGGTCCCCCTATGAAGAAAATCCGGGTTCCTAAAAAGTGCCTTGAAAATCTTCAGGTGAATGTCATCATGACACCACCCATGAAGAACAGGAACCCCAGATCAAATTCTTCATATGGATCCAAGTCCTCATTTGGACCAAATTCTTCATATGAATCAAATTCCTCACATGGATCAAAATCCTCATATGAACATCATCATGCTAACACTTCTGTTTCACAAGGAAAGTCTAAGGGCCATGAATATGTGCATTATTCTTCAAACCATTATGTTCATAAGTCCTCAAAGAATTTCTTTGCTTATTCATATGCTTATCCTAATCACTCTTCTGTGAAACAAAGTGCACTGGCTTCTATGCGATCTTTTTCTTATGGAGCTCGCAGAATGATGAACTCTTTGCCACCCCTCCAGATGTGGGTGGTGAAGAAAAAGAACTAATATCTTATGCAGGGTCAGGTCTCCAGACGAACTTGATCGTCTGAAGAAATTGCTGGAGACCTGAAAGTGCTTGATAGGACGCAAGCTAATCATGAAGAAATGAATCATTCATTTCTCACGTCCTCATACTGCTATATCGATAACTATTGATGAAATTGATATCATATTCTTCACTAATGAAGTATATGGGTTCGTAAGTTGCACTAATTCATATGCATGATGAACAACCGAAAGCTACTGAGTGGGTCCTCGACAGTGGATGTACAAATCACATGACCAGTGACATGAACTTGTTGATGGACACTGATTTGTCACCATCTCATCTGAAGCATATCACCTACACTGACAAAGGCAAAAGCAAGGTATTGGGTCTAGGTAAGGTTGCAATCTCAAAGGATACACACATGGACAAAGTCATGCTTGTCGAGTCCTTAGGATTCAACCTCATGTCTGTCTCAATGCTTTGTGGTCTTGATATGGTTGTTGTCTTTGGCAAATATCGTTGCCTTGTCCTAATGGAATCTGACAACTCCAAAGTCTTCGAAGGCTTTAGGAAAGGAGACTTGTATATTGTTGATTTCTCTGCAGGACCACAACCTGCCACATGTCTACTTGCAAAAGCTTCAGAATGCTGGCTATGGCATCGATGAATTGGTCATGCTGGGATGAGGAACTTTCATACACTTGCGAAGAAGAAGCATGTCATTGGCATCGAGGGTGTCAAATTCCTCAAAGATCATCTTTGTGGGGCTTGTGAGGCTGGAAAGATAACCAGAGCCAAGCATCCCTCAAAGACTATCATGACCACTTCTCGCCCCTTTGAATTACTTCATATGGATCTCTTTGGCCTACTCATTATGCCATGTTCTCTAGTTCTGCATCATTATATGGCTTTGTCATAGTTGATGGCCATTCTCGTTACACATGGGTGCATATCATCACTTACAAAAATGAAGTGCAGGAAGTCTTCAGACGATTTTCCTCAAGGGCTTCTACTAACTTCGTGTGAAGATCAAGCATATCAGGAGTGATAATGGAACCAAGTTCAAGAACATTGGCCTCAATGAATATGTTGATATACTTGGTATTACTCATGAGTTATCTGCTCCTTATACTCCTCAGCAGAATGGCATCATGGAGCGCAAGAACAGAACTCTCGTTGAGATGGCTTGCACTATGCTTGATGAATACAAGACACCTCAGCGCTTTTGGCCTGAAGCAATTGATACTGCGTGCCACATCATCAACAGGGTATATCTTCACAAATTCTTCAAAAGACCTCATATGAACTCCTCACTGACAAGAAACCCAATGTAAGTTATTTCAAAGTCTTCGGTGCTAAATGCTGGATTAGAGATCCTCACCATCACTCTAAATTTGCACCGAAAGCACATGAGGGTTTTATGCTTGGTTACAGAAAGGACTCGCACACCTACAGAGTCTTCAACATCAATCATCACAAGATTGTTGAAACTGTAGATGTGCGGTTCGATGAAACTAATGGCTCGCAAAGAGAGCACCTACCTCCTGTGCTAGATGAAATGTCACCTGAGGAATCCATCAAGTTCAAAGCTACTGAGGATATCATCCCTACCGAAGAATCTACTGAAGAAGTCATTCTGATAGTGTGGAAAATCACGCTGGTGCTATTGAAGAAACATGTCCTGAAGAAATTGCTGGGCCTAAGCAAAGTCGTCAACCCGCACATCCTCGCATAGCAAACGAAGTGCAGATCAAGAAGATCATCGATGACATCAACGCACCAGGTCCTCTCGCGCGCTCAAAAGCTTCACATTTATCTAACTTTTGTGGGCATTTTGCTTTTGTCTCTATCACAGAGCCCACTAAAGTTGATGAAGCATTCATGGAATCTGGGTGGATTCAAGCCATGCAAGATGAGTTGCATCAATCTGAGCTCAACAATGTGTGGGAGCTTGTCAAGCGACCAGACCCACGCAAGCACAACATCATCGGTACCAAATGGATCTACCGCAACAAATAAGATGAAAATGGCCTTGTGGTGAGGGATAAGGCTCGTCTTGTAGCTCAAGGCTACACACAGGTTGAAGGAATTGATTTCGATGAAACTTTTGCACCTGTTGCTAGACTTGAGGCTATTCGCATATTGCTTGCTTATGCTAACCATCATAATATCATCTTACATCAAATGGATGTGAAAAGTGAATTCCTCAATGGTAAGTTTGAGGAAGAAGTATATGTTGCTCAACCACCAGGTTTTGAGGATCCAAAATTTCCAGATCACGTCTACAGACTCAACAAGGCCCTCTATGGCCTCAAGCAAGCACCTCGGGCGTGGTATGACACACTGAAGGAACTCCTCATGAAGAAAGGATTCAAACCTGGTTCACTTGACCCAATTCTTTTCACCAAAACATATGATGATGAATTATTCGTGTGCCAAATATATGTTGATGATATTATCTTTGGTTGTACTAACCAATGTTATAGTGATGAATTTTCCTATATTGTGAGTGAAGAATATCAAATGTCTATGATGGGAGAATTGAAATTCTTTTTAGGTATTCAAATTCATCAACAATACAATGGCATATTCATATCTCAGGAGAAATGCCTCAAGGATGTGTTGAGGAAATTCAGCATGCAAGATTGCAAAGGCGTCAAAATCCCTACGCCCACTAATGGCCATCTATGCACTGAAAATGGTAAAGACTTCGATCAAAAGGTATACCTCTCCATGAGTGGCTCTTTATCGTACCTATGTGCATCTAGGCCGGATATTATTCTTAGTGTTTGCATGTGTGCCCGATTTCAAGCTACACCGAAGGAATCACACCATAATGCTGTGAAGCATATTCTTCGAGCTCACACACCAACACTTGGATTATGGTATCCCAAGGGCTCTTCCTTTGATCTCATTGGATATTCAGACTCTGACTATGCTGGTGATCGGGTGGATCACAAGTCAACGTCAGGCACATGTCATTTCCTTGGACGATCCTTGGTATGTTGGTCCTCGAAGAAGCAGAACTGTGTATCACTCTCCACTGCTGAAACTGAATACATTGCTGCTGGATCTTGCTGTGCTCAATTGCTATGGATGGAGCAAACCCTCAAGGACTATGGCATCAATGTGAAGAATGTGCCACTCTACTACGATAATGAGAGTGCTATCAAGATTTCTCACAACCCAGTTCAGCACTCGAAGACAAAGCGCATCCAGATTCGTCATCATTTTCTTTGTGACCATGTGTTGAAGGGCGACATCTCCATCGACCACGCAAATACTGAAGACCAGCTGGCCGATATCTTCACAAAGCCCTTGGATGAGAAGAGATTTAGCAAGTTGCGGTGTGAGCTAAATATCCTAGAATCTTCGAATGTTCTTTGAAAAGGACACACATCCTAACACTTATGCTGACATGGTGACTTAGATGTGCAATAGAAGAAGTAATGTTTTTCTTCAATCAATGAAGAATAACCCTCTAAGTGTGAAGAAATTAATGAAGAAATTGATTCTCAGAACCCTATGACAATTGTACGCAGTGTCTGAAATCATCATTCTTATACGGTGGATTTTGCCACCAACCAAAGTTGAAAATCTTCAATTTGAGTTTTTCTTCATTTTTGAAATTCCTCAGTTTTTCAAATTCTTCAACTTTGCATTGTCTTCACTCCTTCCGTCGTTGTTCTTCATTGACTATATATATACTTGAGTTTTATGTCCTCTACAACATCCACTTATTGCTAATTCTTCAAGTTGACTTTTTTGCTAAGTGAATGTGATCGGACCCTTTCCCCCTCTATGCTAAACTCAACCCAGTCTGTTCACAAATTCTTCATGTGCGTTATATTTGAAACTCGTTCAAAATTCTTCACTATGTCCATGTCAGCTGAAGAAATTGCGAATGAAACTTTAAAATATTCTTATCTGAATTTTCGGCTTTTCCCGCTCAAACTGTTACACATCCCACGATAATACTTATCTATTCACCCATGATCGTACATGATCGCCACCTCTCAGTACATGGGTGACACATGTCACGCGATTGAGAAGGGTTAGGGGCACATTCGTCCAATTCCTCGGACGAGCGGCTTTTCACCTCAGCTATAAATACCCCCTCCTCTTCCTCACTTCATTTTTACTCCGCTCAACCTCACTCCCTCGCTCGAGCTCTCAAAACCTAGCGCCGCCACTACTTCCATCATCGCCGATGAGGAAGAGCTTCACTGCCTCGACCTCGTCGCCGTCGTACTCGCGCCGGCCATGGAAATCTTCTCTCTGCCGCCGCCGTAGCCGTCTTCCACCGCCAAGTTAGGGCGTGGAAGATCTGGGCAGACGAACTTCTCAATCTACACTTCCAGTTCGTCGTGTTCTTCGTCAAGGGTAATTAAAAGTTACTTTTACTGCCTTTATTACCACTGATGATTTTCATCAAATCTTCAAAAGGTGTTTATTCTTCAACTTCCACACTCTAAACACCTAGCACAATCTTCTGCTCTTGACATGTTTCTCTAAGTGGCATTTTTCTTCATGATTCCTCAATTGTGTGAATCTTACAATCCGCACAACTCTATAACCTAAGTCAAAGAACGCTTAGTGAAATTCTTCAAGACACAACTGGTCAATTTCCTCAAACTTGTTCCATTTTGCAAAAACTTCTGAGAACGCATATGACCTCTCCTAATTCTTCGCACCTATACTCTGTTTGCAGGTACACATGTCTTCTGTTGAATCACTAGGTTCTCATCAACTTAACTCATTTGTAGCATTCCTCGAAGAAAAGTTGCATACTTCCTCAAAGAACTCTATTGTTCAAATTCCTCAGTTGAAGAAAATGGTAGATGGTAAAAGGCCTCAGAAAGGAGGGAAGAAATTGGAAGTCAACACAGTGTTTGAGATCCCTGATGACATTTACTCAGGGTACTACACGCCTGATGAGGCAACTCACGGCAAAAAAACCAAGAATGATGCAAAGTGCGCATACAGAGGATTGAAAGGAGATGGGCACGAGAATGGAGGGAATACAGATTTGTCACTCCCAAATATATGAAGAAATTCACTCTTCACCCTCCATGCTCAAGACCTCCATTGGCACTTGGCCAAAGAGCTGATCCAACAAGCCTTAAACATGGTGAGAATTATGCTGACGAATGGGCTAGGCAGCAAGCTAAGTTGGCCAAGCAGGCCAAAGAAGCAGTGAAGAAATTCAACAAAGATTTTGCTGCTGCCGCTGCTGAGGCCACCACGAGCAAGAAGGCTATGCCTAAGAAGCCTGCTCAAAAACCAACTTCCTCAGCAATGCCCTCATGTCCAGGCTCTTCTGTGCCATCAAGGCAAAATCCTCAAGCTGCACCAGTTCCTCGGGCTTCAAAACCATCAGCTCCTCCAACAAAGTCCTCTGCACCTGTGCATCTCGCCATGTGCCAAAGGACCATAGGCATCTCTATTGCCTCAGGAGCTTCAGCAAGTTCTTTAGTTCCTCATCTGTCTTCAAAGAGCCCAACTCTGTTGAAGACTAAGGCCATGGCAGGACAAGGCACTAGACAAATTCCTCACAAGAAACAAGTTGCTTTTCAAGTGCCTTCTGATGATGATGAGGCTGATGATGATGAATTAGCTAATATCGTCCAAGATAGACTGCAAAGGGCCGCTAGAGCCAAAGGAAGTGTTGTGCCTCTTCTATTGGATCCGAAGAAGATCCTGGATTACATTGACCTCTGGCACAAAGATCCTAACACTCCATTGCCCGAGCTAGACCTCACTCCTGGACAAAGTCACATGTTGATGGCATTCATTGCTGAAGAAAAGTGGAAATATGATCAAGCCAGAGTTGCTAAGAAAGCCCAGTACAAGAAGCAACGCTATCTGAAGGATAACATTCTGAGGTTATCGCCTAAGCAGCTCATTGCACAGCAATCTGAGATCAAGAAGCTCAGTGATGAATTTGACGCCTACAAGGCAGAATGGCTGGGAGCCTGATACGTCTCCAACGTATCTATAATTTTTGATTGTTCCATACTATTATATTACCCCTTTTGGATGTTTATGGGCTTTATTTTACACATTTATATCATTTCTGGGACTAACCTACTAACCGGAGGCCCAGCCCGTATTGCTGTTTTTTTTGCCTATTTCAGTATTTCGAAGAAAAGGAATATCAAACGGAGTCCAAACGGAATGAAACCTTCGGGAGCATGATTTTTGGAACGAACGTGATCCAGAGGACTTGGAGTGCAAGTCAAGAAGCAATCAAGGCGGCCAGGAGATAGGAGGGCGCGCCCAGCCCTCTTGGGCGCGCCCCCTGTCTCCTAGGCCCCTCGAGCAGCCACCGACGTACTTCTTCCTCCTATATATACCTACGTACCAGAAAAACATCCAGGGAGCCACCGAAACACAATTTCCACCACCGTAACCTTCTGTATCCGTGAGATCCCATCTTGGAGCCTTCGCCGGCGCTCCGCCGGAGGGGGAATCGACCATGGAGGGCTCCTACATCAACACCATAGCCCCTCCGATGAATTGTGAGTAGTTTACCACAAACCTTCGGGTCCATATTATTAGCTAGATGGCTTCTTCTCTCTTTTTGGATCTCAATACAATGTTCTCCCCCTCTCTTGTGGATATCTATTCGATGTAAACTCCTTTTGCGGTGTGTTTGTCGAGATCCGATGAATTGTGGGTTTATGATCAAGTTTATCTATGAGAAATATTTGAATCTTCTCTGAATCCTTTTTGAAGGAAATATGCCCTAGAGGCAATAATAAAGTTATTATTTATTTCCTCATATCATGATAAATGTTTATTATTCATGCTAGAATTGTATTAACCGGAAACATGATACATGTGTGAATACATAGACAAACATAGTGTCACTAGTATGCCTCTACTTGACTAGCTCATTAATCAAAGATGGTTATATTTCCTAACCATAGACATGTGTTGTCATTTGATTAATGGGATAACATCATTAGGAGAATGTTGTGATTGACTTGACCCATTCGTTAGCTTAGCACTTGATCGTTCAGTATGTTTCTATTGCTTTCTTCATGACTTATACAAAGTTCCTACAACTATGAGATTGTGCAACTCCCGTTTACCGGAGGAACACTTTGTGTGCTACCAAACGTCACAACGTAACTGGGTGATTATAAAGGTGCTCTACAGGTGTCTCCAAAGGTACATGTTGAGTTGGCATAATTCGAGATTAGGTTTTGTCACTCGGATTGTCGGAGAGGTATCTATGGGCCCTCTCGGTAATACTCATCACTTAAGCCTTGCACGCATTGTAACTAATGAGTTAGTTATGAAATGATGTATTACGGAACGAGTAAAGAGACTTGCCGGTAACGAGATTGAACTAGGTATTGGATACCGACGATCGAATCTCGGGCAAGTAACATACCGATGACAAAGGGAACAACGTATGTTGTTATACGGTTTGACCGATAAAGATCTTCGTAGAATATGTAGGAACCAATATGAACATCCAGGTTCCACTATTGGTTATTGACCGAGAATAGTTCTAGGTCATGTCTACATAGTTCTCGAACCTGTAGGGTCCGCACGCTTAACATTACGATGACAGTTTTATTATGAGTTTATAAGTTTTGATGTACCGAAGTTTGTTCAGAGTCCCGGATGTGATCACGGACATGACGAGGAGTCTCGAAATGGTCGAGACATAAAGATTGATATATTGGACGACTATATTCGGACACCGAAAGTGTTCCGGGTGATTTCGGAGAAAACCGGAGTGCCAGAGGGTTACCGGAACCCCCCCGGGAGAGTTAATGGGCCACATGGGCCTTGGTGGGAAGAGAGAGGGGCGGCCAGGGTGGGCCGCGCGCCCCCTCTCCCTCTGGTCCGAATTGGACTAGGAGGGGGGCGGCGCCCCCCTTTCCTTTCCCCCTCTCCCCCTTCCTCCCCCCTCCTAGTAGGAGTAGGAAAGGAGGAATCCTACTCCTACTAGGAGGAGGATTCCTCCTCCTTGGCGCGCCCCAAGGGGCTGGCTGGCCTCCCCCCTTGCTCCTTTATATACGGGGGCAGGGGGGCACCCTAGGACACACAAGTTGATCTACGGATTGTTCCTTAGCCGTGTGCGGTGCCCCCCTCCACCATATTCCACCTCGGTCATATCGTCGCGGAGTTTAGGCGAAGCCCTGCGCCGGTAGAACATCATCATCGTCACCACGCCGTCGTGCTGACGGAACTCATCCCCGACGCTTTGTTGGATTTGAGCCCGGGGAACATCATCGAGCTGAACGTGTGCTGAACACGGAGGTGCCGTACGTTCGGTGCTTGGATCGGTCGAGTCATGAATACGTACGACTACATCAACTGCGTTGTGATAACGCTTCCGCTTACGGTCTACGAGGGTACGTGGACAACACTCTCCCCTCTCGTTGCTATGCATCACCATGATCTTGCGTGTGCGTACGAATTTTTTTGAAATTACTACGTTCCCCAACAGTGGTATCATAGCCAGGTTTTATGCGTTGATGTTATATGCACGAGTAGAACACAAGTGAGTTGTGGGCAATACAAGTCATACTGCTTACCAGCATGTCATACTTTGGTTCAGCGGTATTGTTGGATGAAGCGGCCCAGACCGACATTACGCGTACGCTTACGCGAGACTGGTTCTACCGACGTGCTTTGCACACAGGTGGCTGGCGGGTGTCAGTTTCTCCAACTTTAGTTGAACCGAGTGTGGCTACGCCCGGTCCTTGCGAAGGTTAAAACATCACTAACTTGACGAACTATCGTTGTGGTTTTGATGCGTAGGTAAGAACGGTTCTTGCTAAGCCCGTAGCAGCCACGTAAAACTTGCAACAACAAAGTAGAGGACATCTAACTTGTTTTTGCAGGGCATGTTGTGATGTGATATGGTCAAGACGTGATGCTATATTTATTGTATGAGATGATCATGTTTTGTAACCGAAGTTATCGGCAACTGGCAGGAGCCATATGGTTGTCACTTTATTGTATGAAATGCAAACGCCCTGTAATTGCTTTACTTTATCACTAAGCGGTAGCGATAGTCGTAGAAGCAATAGATGGTGTAAACGACAACGATGCTACGATGGAGATCAAGGTGTCGCGCCGGTGACGATGGTGATCACGACGGTGCTTCGGAGATGGAGATCACAAGCACAAGATGATGATGGCCATATCATATCACTTATATTGATTGCATGTGATGTTTATCCTTTATGCATCTTATCTTGCTTTGATTGACGGTAGCATTTTAAGATGATCTCTCACTAAAAATTATCAAGAAGTGTTCTCCCTGAATATGCACCGTTGCCAAAGTTCGTCGTGCCCAGACACCACGTGATGATCGGGTGTGATAAGCTCTACGTCCATCTACAACGGGTGCAAGCCAGTTTTGCAGACGCAGAATATTCAGGTTATACTTGACGAGCCTAGCATATGCAGATATGGCCTCGGAACACAGAGACCGAAAGGTCGGGCGTGAATCATATAGTAGATATGATCAACATAGTGATGTTCACCATTGAAAACTACTCCATCTCACGTGATGATCGGTTATGGTTTAGTTGATTTGGATCATGTAATCACTTAGATGACTAGAGAGATATCTATCTAAGTGGGAGTTCTTAAGTAATATGATTAATTGAACTTAAATTTATCATGAACTTAGTACCTGATAGTATTTTGCTTGTCTATGTTTGTTGTAGATAAGATGGCTCGTGCTGTTGTTCCGTTGAATTTTAATGCGTTCCTTGAGAAAGCAAAGTTGAAAGATGATGGTAGCAATTACATGGACTGGGTCCATAACTTGAGGATTATCCTCATTGCTGCACAGAAGAATTACGTCCTGGAAGCACCGCTGGGTGCCAGGCCTGCTGCAGGAGCAACAACAGATGTTGTGAACGTCTGGCAGAGCAAAGCTGATGACTACTCTATAGTTCAGTGTGCCATGCTTTACGGCTTAGAACCGGGTCTTCAACGACGTTTTGAACGTCATGGAGCATATGAGATGTTCCAGGAGTTGAAGTTAATATTTCAAGCAAATGCCCGGATTGAGAGATATGAAGTCTCCAATAAGTTCTACAGCTGCAAGATGGAGGAGAATAGTTCTGTTAGTGAGCATATACTCAAAAGTCTGGGTATAATAATCACTTGATTCAACTGGGAGTTAATCTTCCGGATGATAGCGTCATTGACAGAATTCTCCAATCACTGCCACCAAGCTACAAGAGCTTCATGATGAACTATAATATGCAAGGGATGAACAAGACAATTCCCGAGCTCTTCGCAATGCTAAAGGCTGCGGAGGTAGAAATCAAGAAGGAGCATCAAGTGTTGATGGTCAACAAGACCACTAGTTTCAAGAAAAAGGGCAAAGGGAAGAAGAAGGGGAACTTCAACAAGAACAACAAGCAAGTTGCTGCTCAAGAGAAGAAACCCAAGTCTGGACCTAAGCCTGAAACTGAGTGCTTCTACTGTAAGCAAACTGGTCACTAGAAGCGGAACTGCCCCAAGTATTTGGCGGATAAGAAGGATGGCAAAGTGAAGAAAGGTATATGTGATATACATGTTATTGATGTGTACCTAACTAGAGCTCATAGTAGCACCTGGGTATTTGATACTGGTTCTGTTGCTAATATTTGCAACTCGAAACAGGGACTACGGAATAAGCGAGCACTGGCCAAGGACGAGGTGACGATGCGCGTGGGAAATGGTTCCAAAGTCGATGTGATCGCGGTCGGCATGCTACCTCTACATCTACCTTTGGGATTAGTCTTAGACCTGAATAATTGTTATTTGGTGCCAGCGTTGAGCATGAACATTATATCTGGATCTTGTTTGATGCGAGACGGTTATTCATTTAAATCAGAGAATAATGGTTGTTCTATTTATATGAGTAATATCTTTTATGGTCATGCACCCTTGAAGAGTGGTCTATTTTTATTGAATCTCGATAGTAGTGATACACATATTCATAATGTCCAAGCCAAAAGATGCAGAGTTGATAATGATAGTGCAACTTATTTGTGGCACTGCCGTTTAGGTCATATCGGTGTAAAGCGCATGAAGAAACTCCATACTGATGGACTTTTGGAATCACTTAATTATGAATCACTTGGTACTTGCGAACTGTGCCTCATGGGCAAGATGACTAAAACACCGTTCTCCGGTACTATGGAGAGAGCAACAGATTTGTTGGAAATCATACATATAGATGTATGTGGACCAATGAATATTGAAGCTCGTGGCGGATATCGTTATTTTCTCACCTTCACAGATGTTTTGAGCAGATATGGGTATATCTACTTAATGAAACACAAGTCTAAAACATTTGAAAAGTTCAAAGAATTTCAGAGTGAAGTGGAAAATCATCGTAACAAGAAAATTAAGTTTCTACGATCTGATCATGGAGGAGAATATTTGAGTTACGAGTTTGGTTTACATTTGAAACAATGCGGAATAGTTTCGCAACTCACGCCACCCGGAACACCACAACGTAATGGTGTGTCCGAACGTCGTAATCGTACTTTACTAGATATGGTGCGATCTATGATGTCTCTTACTAATTTACCGCTATCATTTTGGGGTTATGCTTTAGAGACGGCTGCACTCACATTGAATAGGGCACCATCAAAATCCGTTGAGACGACGCCTTATGAACTATGGTTTGGCAAGAAACCAAAGTTGTCGTTTCTTAAAGTTTGGGGCTGCGATGCTTATGTGAATAAACTTCAACCAGATAAGCTCGAACCCAAATCGGAGAAATGTGTCTTCATAGGATACCCAAAAGAGACTATTGGGTACACCTTCTATCACAGATCCGAAGGCAAGACATTCGTTGCTAAGAATGGATCCTTTCTAGAAAAAGAGTTTCTCTCGAAAGAAGTGAGTGGGAGGAAAGTAGAACTTGATGAGATAACTATGTCTGCTCCCTCATTGGAAAGTAGTTCATCACAGAAATCAGTTCCTGTGACATCTACACCAATTAGTGAGGAAGATAATGATATTGATCATGAAACTTCAGATCAAGTTTCTACTGAACCACGTAGGTCTACCAGAATAAAATCTGCACCAGAGTGGTACGGTAATCCTATTCTGGAAGTCATGTTACTTGACCATGATGAACCTACGAACTATGAGGAAGCGATAATGAGCCCAGATTCCGCAAAATGGCTAGAAGCCATGAAATCTGAGATGGGATCCATGGATGAAAACAAAGTATGGACTTTGGTTGACTTGCCCGATGATCGGCAAGCCATTGAGAATAAATGGATCTTTAAGAAGAAGACTGACGCTGATGGTAATGTAACTGTCTATAAAGCTCGACTTGTTGCGAAAGGTTTTCGACAAGTTCAAGGGGTTGACTATGATCAGACTTTCTCACCCGTAGCGATGCTTAAGTCTGTCCGAATCATGTTAGCGATTGCCGCATTTTATGATTATGAAATTTGGCAGATGGATGTCAAAACCGCATTTCTGAATGGATTTCTGGAAGAAGAGTTGTATATGATGCAACCGGAAGGTTTTGTCGATCCTAAGGGAGCTAACAAAGTGTGCAAGCTCCAGCGATCAATCTATGGTCTGGTGTAAGCCTCTCGGAGTTGGAATAAACGCTTTGATAGTGTGATCAAAGCATATGGTTTTATACAGACTTTTGGAGAAGCCTGTATTTACAAGAAAGTGAGTGGGAGCTCTGTAGAATTTCTAATATTATATGTGGATGACATATTGTTGATTGGAAATGATATAGAATTTCTGAATGGCATAAAAGGATACTTGAATAAAAGTTTTTCAATGAAAGACCTCGATGAAGCTGCTTACATATTGGGCATTAAGATCTATAGAGATAGATCAAGACGCTTGATTGGACTTTCACAATGCATGTACCTTGATAAAGTGTTGAAAAAGTTCAATATGGATCAGGCGAAGAAAGGGTTCTTGCCTGTATTACAAGGTATAAAGTTGAGTCAGACTCAATGCCCGACCACTGCAGAAGATAGAGAGAAAATGAAAGGAGTTCCCTATGCTTCAGCCATAGGCTCTATCATGTATGCAATGCTGTGTACCAGACCTGATGTGTGCCTTGCTATTAGTTTGGCAGGGAGGTACCAAAGTAATCCAGGACTGGGTCACTGGACAGCGGTCAAGAACATCCTGAAATACCTGAAAAGGACTAAGGATATGTTTCTCGTATATGGAGGTGACAAAGAGCTAGTCGTAAATGGTTACGTCGATGCAAGATTTGACACTGATTCGGACAATTCTAAATCGCAAACCGGATACGTATTTTTGTTAAACGGTGGAGCTGTAAGTTGGTGCAGTTCTAAACAAAGCGTCGTGGCGGGATCTACATGTGAAGCGGAGTACATAGCTGCTTCAGAAGCAGCAAATGAAGGAGTCTGGATGAAGGAGTTCATTTCCGATCTAGGTGTTATACCTAGTGCATCGGGACCAATGAAGATCTTCTATGACAATACTGGTGCAATTGCCTTGGCAAAGGAATCCAGATTTCACAAGAGGACCAAGCACATCAAGAGACGCTTCAATTCCATTCGGGGCCAAGTCCAAGTGGGAGACATAGAGATTTGCAAAATACATACGGATCTGAATGTTGCAGACCCGTTGACTAAGCCTCTCTCACGAGCAAAACATGATCAGCACCAAGACTCCATGGGTGTTAGAATCATTACTATGTAATCTAGATTATTGACTCTAGTGCAAGTGGGAGACTGAAGGAAATATGCCCTAGAGGCAATAATAAAGTTATTATTTATTTCCTCATATCATGATAAATGTTTATTATTCATGCTAGAATTGTATTAACCGGAAACATGATACATGTGTGAATACATAGACAAACATAGTGTCACTAGTATGCCTCTACTCGACTAGCTCATTAATCAAAGATGGTTATATTTCCTAACCATAGACATGTGTTGTCATTTGATTAATGGGATCACATCATTAGGAGAATGTTGTGATTGACTTGACCCATTCCGTTAGCTTAGCACTTGATCGTTTAGTATGTTGCTATTGCTTTCTTCATGACTTATACAAAGTTCCTACAACTATGAGATTGTGCAACTCCCGTTTACCGGAGGAACACTTTGTGTGCTACCAAACGTCACAACGTAACTGGGTGATTATAAAGGTGCTCTACAGGTGTCTCCAAAGGTACATGTTGAGTTGGCATAATTCGAGATTAGGTTTTGTCACTCCGATTGTCAGAGAGGTATCTTTGGGCCCTCTCGGTAATACTCATCACTTAAGCCTTGCAAGCATTGTAACTAATGAGTTAGTTATGAAATGATGTATTATGGAATGCGTAAAGAGACTTGCCGGTAACGAGATTAAACTAGGTATTGGATACCGACGATCGAATCTCGGGCAAGTAACATACCGATGACAAAGGGAACAACGTATGTTGTTATGCGGTTTGACCGATAAAGATCTTCGTAGAATATGTAGGAACCAATATGAACATCCATGTTCCACTATTGGTTATTGACCGAGAATAGTTCTAGGTCATGTCTACATAGTTCTCGAACCCGTAGGGTCCGCACGCTTAACGTTACGATGACAGTTTTATTATGAGTTTATAAGTTTTGATGTACCGAAGTTTGTTCGGAGTCCCGGATGTGATCACGGACATGACGAGGAGTCTCGAAATGGTCGAGCCATAAAGATTGATATATTGGACGACTATATTCGGACACCGGAAGTGTTCCGGGTGATTTCGGAGAAAACCAGAGTGCCGGAGGGTTACCGGAACCCCCCCGGGAGAGTTAATGGGCCACATGGGCCTTGGTGGGAAGAGAGAGGGGCGGCCAGGGTGGGCTGCGCGCCCCCTCTCCCTCTGGTCCGAATTGGACTAGGAGGGGGGGCCCTTTCCTTTCCCCCTCTCCCCCTTCCTTCCCCCTCCTAGTAGGAGTAGGAAAGGAGGAATCCTACTCCTACTAGGAGGAGGATTCCTCCTCCTTGGCGCGCCCCAAGGGGCCGACCGGCCTCCCCCTTGCTCCTTTATATACGGGGGCAGGGGGGCACCCTAGGACACACAAGTTGATCTACGGATCGTTCCTTAGCCGTGTGCGGTGCCCCCCTCCACCATATTCCACCTCGGTCATATCGTCGCGGAGTTTAGGCGAAGCCCTGCGCCGGTAGAACATCATCATCGTCACCACGCCGTCGTGCTGACGGAACTCATCCCCGACGCTTTGCTGGATTGGAGCCCGGGGAACGTCATCGAGCTGAACGTGTGCTGAACACGAAGGTGCCGTACGTTCGGTGCTTGGATCGGTCGAGTCGTGAAGACGTATGACTACATCAACCGCGTTGTGATAACGCTTCCGCTTACGGTCTACGAGGGTACGTGGACAACACTCTCCCCTCTCGTTGCTATGCCATCACCATGATCTTGCGTGTGCGTAGGATTTTTTTTGAAATTACTACGTTCCCCAACACTTTTATGTATGATTGAGTTATCTTTGCAAGTCTCTTCGAATTATCAGTTTGGTTTGGCCTACTAGATTGATCTTTCTTGCCATGGGAGAAGTGCTTAGCTTTGGGTTCAATCTTGCGGTGTCCTTACCAATGACAGAAAGGGTTGCAAGGCACGTATTGTATTGTTGCCATCGAGGATAAAAAGATGGGGTTTATATCATATAGCTTGAGTTTATCCCTCTACATCATGTCATCTTTCTTAATGCGTTACTCTGTTCTTATGAACTTAATACTCTAGATGCATGCTGGATAGCGGTTGATGTGTGGAGTAACAGTAGTAGATGCAGACAGGAGTCGATCTACTTGTCACGGACGTGATGCCTATATACATGATCATGCCTAGATAATCTCATAATTATTCGCTTTTCTATGAATTGCTCGACAGTAATTTGTTCACCCACCGTAATACTTATGCTATCTTGAGAGAAGCCACTAGTGAAACCTATGGCCCCCGGGTCTATCTTTTATCATATAAGCTTTCAATCTACTTTTATTTGCATCTTTACTTTTTGCATCTATATTATAAAATACCAAAAATATATTTATCTTATCATACTATCTCTATCAGATCTCACTTTCGCAAGTGGCCGTGAAGGGATTGACAACCCCTTTATTGCGTTGGTTGCGAGTTCTTTGTTTGTTTGTGTAGGTGCGTGGGATTTTTGAGGAGCCTCCTACTGGATTGATACCTTGGTTCTCAAAAACTGAGGGAAATACTTACGCTACTATTGCTGCATCACCCTTTCCTCTTCAAGGAAAACCAACGCAAACTCAAGACGTAGCAAGAAGGATTTTTGGCGCCGTTGCCGAGGAGGACTTCGCTCAAGTCAAGACATACCAAGTACCATCACAAACTCATCTCCCTCGCATTTACATTATTTGCCATTTGCCTCTCTCTCCCCCACTTCACCCTTGCCGTTTTATTTGCCCTCTCTTTCCCAATCTCTCTCTCTTTCAGTTGCCTTTTTATGTTTGCTTGTGTGTTGGATTACTTGTTGTCATGGCGCAAGATAATACCAAATTGTGTGATTTCTCCAATACCAATAATAATGATTTCCTTAGTACTCCGATTGCTCCTCTTAATGATGTTGAGTCTTGTGAAATCAATACTGCTTTGCTGAATCTTGTTATGAAAGATCAATTCGCCGGCCTTTCTAGTGAAGATGCCGCTACTCATCTAAACAACTTTGTTGATTTGTGTGATATGCAAAAGAAGAAAGATACAAATAATGATATTGTTAAATTGAAGTTATTTCCGTTTTCACTTAGAGATCATGCTAAAGTTTGGTTTTCGTCTTTGCCTAAATATAGTACTGATTCTTGGAACAAGTGCAAAGATGCTTTTATCTCTAAGTATTTTCCTCCTACTAAGATTATCACTCTTAGGAACAATATTATGAACTTTAAACAACTTGATCATGAGCATGTTGCCCAATCTTGGGAAAGAATGAAATTGATGATTCACAATTGCCCTACTCATGGTTTGAATCTATGGATGATCATACAAAAATTTTATGCCGGTTTGAACTTTGCTTCTAGAAATCTTTTAGATTCGGCCGCGGGAGGCACGTTTATGGAAATCACGTTAGGATATGCTACAAAACTTCTTGATAATATTATGGCTAATTATTCTCAATGGCACACCGAAAGATCTTCTAGTAAAAAAGTGCATGCTATAGAAGAAATCAATGTTTTGAGTGGAAAGATGGATGAACTTATGAAGTTGTTTTCTACTAAAAATACTCCTCTTGATCCCAATGATATGCCTTTCTCTACTTTGATTGAGAATAATAATGAATCTATGGATGCGAATTTTGTTGGTAGGAATAGTTTTGGAAACAATGCTTATAGAGGAAACTTTAATTCTAGACCGTTCCCTAGTAATTCCTCTAATAATTATGGAAATTCCTACAATAATTCTTATGGTAAGATGCCCTCTGATTTTGAGAATAGTGTGAAAGAATTTATGATGTCTCAAAAGAATTTTAATGCTTTGCTTGAAGAAAAATTGCTCAAAGTTGATGATTTGGCTAGGAACATTGATAGACTTTCGCTTGATGTTGATTGTCTTAAACTTAGATTTACTCCTGCTAAGCATGATATCAATGAGTCTCTCAAAGCAATGAGAATTTCCATTGATGAGTGCAAGGAAAGAACCGCTGTCGGTGTCAAAACCGGCGGATCTCGGGTAGGGGTCCCGAACTGTGCGTCTAGGCGGATGGTAACAGGAGACAAGGGACACGATGTTTTGCCCAGGTTCGGGCCCTCTTGATGGAGGTAAAACCCTACGTCCTGCTTGATTAATATTGATGATGTGTGTTACAAGAGTGGATCTACCACGAGATCAAGGAGGCTAAACCCTAGAAGCTAGCCTATGGTATGATTGTTGTTCGTCCTATGGACTAAAGCCATCCGGTTTATATAGACACCGGAGAGGGCTAGGGTTACACAAAGTCAGTTACAATGGTAGGAGATCTACATATCCGTATCGCCAAGCTTGCCTTCCACGCCAAGGAAAGCCCCATCCAGACACGGGACGAAGTCTTCAATCTTGTATCTTCATAGTCTTGGAGTCCGGCCGATGATGATAGTTCGGCTATCCAGACACCCCCTAGTCCGGGACTCCCTCAGTAGCCCCTGAACCAGGCTTCAATGACGACGAGTCCGGCGCGCATATTGTCTTCGGCATTGCAAGGCGGGTTCCTCCTCCGAATAATTTATAGAAGATTGTGAACACCAGGATAGTGTCCGACTCTGCAAAAATAAATTCCACGTACCACCGTAGAGAGAATAATATTACACAAGATCAATCTGCTGACGTATTCTGTGGCGTGACGTCACACCACTTCCAAGCCTTTACTCGAATTGTTTTTATTGTTCCACCTCAGCGCGTTTAGCGAAGCGGTTTCCTTGGCACGTCTTGTCGAAGCAGAGATCGTGTTCCCCTTATTCCGGGATTCCCATCAATACGGACGTGGGTAACCCAACCGCGCCATTGATTGTGGCGCTTGGGAGATAAGCAAGTTTTACCAGGCCGATGGGGACACATGTTTTTGTCCGCCCATATAAGGGGATAAAGATCCAACCCTTTTACCTGCGCCTTCTTCCTCCTTGGCTTATCCATCTCCACGAACTCGAGCTCCAGCGCCCAAGCCCGCACTTCTCACCTCAACCTTCTCCAACTATGTCCGGAGCGGGAGGCAAGTGGATGGCCTCCTCCGTCACGGAGGAGCAGATACAGAAGCTGTGCAACGCCGGATATTTGTCCAGCAACATCACGCACCGGCTCCCCGACGAGGGAGAGCTCATCCCCACCCCCAGGCCCCATGAGAGGGTAGTATTTCTTCCCCATTTCCTCCGCGGACTAGGCTTCCCACTTCATCCCTTTGTCCGGGGACTCAAGTTCTACTACGGCCTGGATTTCCATGATCTGGCCCCGAATTTCATCCTCAACATCTCGGCGTTTATCATCGTGTGTGAGGCCTTCCTCTGCATCCAGCCCCACTTCGGCTTGTGGCTCAAGACCTTCAGTGTCAAGCCGAAGGTTGTGAAGGGCAGCCAAGCGGAGTGCGGAGGCGCCATGGTGGGCAGGATGTCCCACGTTACGTGGCTGGAGGGCACTTTCGTGGAAACCATTAAGGGGTGGCAATCGGGGTGGTTCTACATCACCGAGCGCGTGACCCTGACTGGGCAGCGGCCCCCGAATTCAGATCCGGCATCCCCACACGGCTCACCTCCTGGAAAGAGAGTGGCTGGATTTGGGGCGATTCGGAGGAGCTGACCGGACTCCAAGCCTGTATCCAAAAGATGGTGGATAAGAAGCTCAAGCTTGTCAACGTAGTCCAGGTCATGCTCATCCGTCGGATTCTCCCGTGCCAACGACGGGGTTTCAACATGTGGGAGTTCGATCCGGCGCAGCACCAGACCCTGAGCGGGCTCTTCGACACTACGTACGAAGATGTCTGGAAGGTGCTGTTCAAGGGCGCCGAGGCTCCCGCATTCGCTACCGAAGATCGCGGATTCCGCTCGCAGCATCCAGCTGACGAGGTAAGTGATTTTGCCACTTGTTTTCCATAGTTTGACTCTATGCGGGATCTAAACTCCCTTTACCTTTGACAGGACTGGCTGGCGAAGGCCGAACAGACTATCTGTCCGGCCCCATTGCCAGAGGACCCAGCGGACGCCCGCCTCACGGGGCTGCTGGCTCCGGCACCCCACGTGGTGCCGGAGAAGAAGGCCAAGAAGAAGGCCACGGGTACTCGAAAGAGTTCCCATTTTTAAGTGTTATTGGATGATGAATTCAAGGCCGACTCCTCTCACCAAGGCGAGGAGGAGAAGAAGAAAGCCTCTCCCCAGCGGGGGAGGGAAGAAAAGGAAGGCCTCCCCAACAAGGGAGGCCAAAGGGTCCAAGAAGGGAAAACCCTTCCCCCGGACTGCTCTGTCAACGCCAGTGACGACGACGAGGACTGGCCTCCAAGGGCCAAGCCCCTGGCGAGATCGTAAGTATCCGGACTCCCGAATAACTTCAAGGTTTTTCCTTTTCGCCACATAATGTCTTTCTAATGCCGCATACAACCCTGCAGTCCGCCCAAGGATGATCTTCCCACTTCATCGAGCGGGTCCTTAGGTGCGCCGCATATGGATTCTCTTTGACTGCCTCCACCCCCCGTGATGCGGATGATGCCGAGGTGGGATCCCAGGAAGGGACCCACCAGGAGGAGGAGGCCCCGGAGGTGTCGCAGGACAACCTCCCGGACTTTGCACCGAACTCGGCCCCGGAACAGTAGCCCCTGATGCTCGGTTCGGTGTTCGGAAAGAAAAGCCGGACTGAGGATCTTAAGAAGATATACGCAGGAGTCATAAAAAATATGTCAATATGGGATTGCAGGCTGCGCTGCTGACCTCTGCCGCACTGACTGCGGAGGTCAATACTTTGAAGGAAAGCCTCGAGCGGTCCGAGAACAAGCTCGGTTGTGCCAAGAGGCAGCTCGGGGACAAGGAAGGTGAGTAACACCTTACTAAAATTGTACCTTACAGAAAAGGATTTTGGTTGCGAAAGAGAATGACAAGGATAACGTGGGTATTGCAGGGTCCACTAGCGAGGTGGCGGCCCTGAAAGAGGCGGTGGCCGCGGCCGAATGCAATGAGGCCGCGGAGCGCACCGAGCGAGAGAAGCAGGAGGCGCGGGTGGCGGAGGTACAGCAAGAGCTCCAGGATCTCGTGAAAAAACATGAGAGCCTGGAGCGTGACTCGAAGACTCGAGAGTCTGAGCTTGCAACGGCTCTTGGGAGTGCCAAAGCTGCAAAGGCCGAAGCCTACAAGGCCCTCCAGGAGATCGAGGCGGTGAAGAAAATAGCAGCGGGTAAGGCATTTTTCATGCAAAGTAAGCATGTGAGTGTTAGTTACCTGTTGCTTACCCGAATTCGGAGCTCTCCAGGAGCGTTCGCAGATCTTCCTCGCAGCGTGTCCGATGCTGCCGCATTCTACTAGGCCGAGGAGGGGAGCTCGACGGAGAAGGTCTTCTGGTCTCAGTATGCTGAGGCCGGACATCCGGTGCCCCTTAGCAACCAGCTGAAGCAGCTGGTCGAGCTCCACAAGGCGGCCGAACAGGCCATGAAGGGCCTCATAGTTCGGCTGTGGCCTAAGGAGGCCATGCCTGGGAGCTACTTCGGCCTGGTGCGGCGGCTGGTGGATGCGTGCCCGTGGGTTGAAGTCATCAAGCACTCCGCTTGTATTGAGGGTGCCCGTCGGGCCCTTGCCCGCGCAAAGGTGCACTGGGGCAAGATGGATGCCCAGAAGCTTGTGACAGACCCGCCACCAGAGGGCAAGGATCATCGCACGCCCGAGATGTATTATAAGAGTGTGCTGAAGGGCGCCCGCACTATTGTGGGTGAGTGCTCCAAAGATGTAATATTTGAGTAAACTCGCATTTTGTTATCCTGTGCGCTGAAAACTTAGTCCATATGCGCTAAGCAACGCTTGTTAATTTGAAATATTACCTTCTGTGCGGCTGTTTATCAAATCTGAGAGATGGCAAGTCGTCGGCTTCAGCCCCCATGCCACTAGTGCTGGGGTGTTCGGGATAAACTGGAGCACTCTTGTTCCCATTTTTGGGTCCATCTAGGGAGGCGCTCAACACAGCGAACAAGGCAACCGGACTTATAATGCTTGAACACTCTCACTTAGCCATAGAGTTCTATAATTTTAAATTTCGGCGAAGCCCTAGTCTTCGGAAGGCCGAATTTGGGGCGTTATCCACGCCTGGGCCGGACAAAATCCGGCTCCTCGCTCTAAGCGGCATAAGTCTTTAAGGACTCGCAAAAAACCTCTCGAACAGCGACCGGCTCTCGCCTCATCATGACGGTCAGTTTTAGCTTTCTCCACTGAGGCGTTAACCCAGCTCAACTGGGGCGCAATCGCAGTGGTTCTCCCAGTACTACCTTAGCCGATACAACGGAATGTAAGGTACCAAAACATGGGAGCCGGGCAAACCCAACTATTGACTCAAGACATGATTCGGAGCCGATGCATATAGTGCTATAAGTTCGGGGTGCCGCACTTGTGAAAGTGTTCGGACTTATCACACCATGATGTGGGAAACATAAGCCCCTGGTGTATTTTAGCCGTACCAAAGTGTACGGATGCAACATGCCGTAAATGAACATATGTATAAAAAGGAAATGCAATTATAAGCAAAAAGGTGCTGCATTGTTTATTCAAGAAAAACTGCTGTAAGTGCAGAACGATACAAATGGTGCGATAAGCAAGGGGTGGGACTGTTAAACACGTCCCCCTCCAGGGGTAGGCTGCCGAATGGTGCGTAAAACAGATTTAATGCTCGTAATGGAGACCACCTGGATATTCGTTGTAGCCTTTATCCTTCCCTGGCTGTTGCATCGTGAGTTCGGCAGGTCTGCTGCCGGACAGGTGTTGGGGAACATAGTAATTTCAAAATTTTCCTACGCACACGCAAGATCATGGTGATGCATAGCAACGAGAGGGGAGAGTGTAATCTACATACCCTTGTAGACCGAAAGCGGAAGCGTTAGAACAACGTGGTTGATGTAGTCGTACGTCTTCACGGCCCGACCGATCAAGCACCGAAACTATGGCACCTCCGAGTTCTAGCACACGTTCAGCTCGATGACGTTCCTCGAACTCCGATCCAGCCGAGTGTCGAGGGAGAGTTTCGTCAGCACGACGGCGTGGTGATGATCTTGATGTTCTACCGTCGCAGGGCTTCGCCTAAGCACCGCTACAATATTATCGAGGAGGACTATGGTGGAGGGGGGCACCGCACACGGCTAATAGATCTCAAGGATCAATTGTTGTTGTGTCTTTGGGGTGCCCCCCTGCCCCCATATATAGAGGGGAGGCGGCTGGCCTATGGAGGAGGCACACCAAGGGGGGAGTCCTACTCCCACCGGGAGTAGGACTCCTCCTTTCCTTGTTGGAGAAGAAAAGAGGAGGAGAGGGAGAAGGAAAAGGGGGCCGGCCCCCTTGTCCAATTCGGACCAGAGGGGGGGCGCAGGCCTCCTTCCTTTTGGCCTCTCTCCTCTATTCCCGTATGGCCCAATAAGGTCCATATACTCCCCGGCGAATTCCCGTAACTCTCCGGTACTCCAAAAAATACCCGAATCACTCGGAACCTTTCCGAACTCCGAATATAGTCGTCCAATATATCGATCTTTACGTCTCGACCATTTCGAGACTCCTCGTCATGTCCCCGATCTCATCCGGGACTCCGAACTCCTTCGGTACATCAAAACTCATAAACTCATAATATAATTGTCATCGACACCTTAAGCGTGCGGACCCTACGTGTTCGAGAACAATGTAGACATGACCTAGAACTATTCTCGGTCAATAACCAAAGGCGGAACCTGGATGCTCATATTGGCTCCCACATATTCTACGAAGATCTTTATCGGTCAAACCGCATAACAACATACGTTGTTCGCTTTGTCATCGGTATGTTACTTGCCCGAGATTCGATCATCGGTATACAATACGTAGTTCAATCTCGTTACTGGCAAGTCTCTTTACTCGTTACGTAATGCATCATTCCGTAACTAACTCATTAGTTACATTGCTTGCAAGGCTTATAGTGATGTGCATTACCGAGAGGGCCCAGAGATACATCTCCGACAATCGGAGTGACAAAACCTAATCTCGAAATACGCCAACCCAACATGTACCTTTGGAGACACCTGTAGTACTCCTTTATAATCACCCAGTTACGTTGTGACGTTTGGTAGCACCCAAAGTGTTCCTCCGGTAAACGGGAGTTGCATAATCTCATAGTTACAGGAACATGTATAAGTCATGAAGAAAGCAATAGAAATATACTAAACGATCAAGTGCTAGGCTAACGGAATGGGTCATGTCAATCACATTATTCTCCTAATGATGTGATCCCATTAATCAAATGACAACACATATCTATGGTTAGGAAACATAACCATCTTTGATTAATGAGCTAGTCAAGTAGAGGCATACTAGTGACTATATGTTTGTCTATGTATTCACACATGTATCATGTTTCCGGTTAATACAATTCTAGCATGAATAATAAACATTTATCATGATACGAGGAAATAAATAATAACTTTATTATTGCCTCTAGGGCATATTTCCTTCAGTCTACCACTTGCACTATAGTCAATAATCTAGATTACACAGTAATGATTCTAACACCCATGGAGTCTTGGTGCTGATCATGTTTTGCTCGTGGAAGAGGCTTAGTCAATGGGTCTGCAACATTCAGATCCGTATGTATCTTGCAAATCTCTATGTCTCCCACCTGGACTTGGTCCTGAATGGAATTGAAGCGTCTCTTGATGTGCTTGGTCCTCTTGTGAAATCTGGATTCCTTTGCCAAAGCAATTGCACCAGTATTGTCACCGAAGATCTTCATTGGTCCCGATGCACTAGGTATGACACCTAGATTGGAAATGAACTCCTTCATCCAGACTCCTTCATTTGCTGCTTCTGAAGCAGCTATGTACTCCGCTTCACATGTAGATCCTGCCACGACGCTTTGTTTAGAATTGCACCAACTTACAGCTCCACCGTTTAATAAAAACACGTATCCGGTTTGTGATTTAGAATCGTCCGGATCAGTGTCAAAGCTTGCATCGACGTAACCATTTACGACTAGCTCTTTGTCACCTCCATATACGAGAAACATATCCTTAGTCCTTTTCAGGTATTTCAGGATGTTCTTGACCGCTGTCCAGTGATCCACTCCTGGATTACTTTGGTACCTTCCTGCCAAGCTTATTGCTAAGCACACGTCAGGTCTGGTACACAGCATTGCATACATGATAGAGCC
The DNA here is from genome assembly GCF_018294505.1 of Triticum aestivum. Lineage (NCBI taxonomy): Eukaryota > Viridiplantae > Streptophyta > Magnoliopsida > Poales > Poaceae > Triticum > Triticum aestivum. The sequence continues at coordinate 707,763,192 of NC_057807.1, forward strand.
TATGGCTGAAGCATAGGGAACATCTTTCATTTTCTCTCTATCTTCTGCTATGGTCGGGCATTGAGTTTGACTCAACTTCACACCTTGTAGTACGGGCAAGAACCTTTCTTTGCCTGATCCATTTTGAACTTTTTCAAAACTTTATCAAGGTATGTACTTTGTGAAAGTCCAATTAAGCGTCTTGATCTATCTCTATAAATCTTGATGCCCAATATATAAGCAGCTTCACCAAGGTCTTTCATAGAAAAACTTTTATTCAAGTATCCCTTTATGCTATCCAGAAATTCTATATCATTTCCAATTAATAATATGTCATCTACATATAATATCAGAAATGCTACAGAGCTCCCACTCACTTTCTTGTAAATACAGGCTTCTCCAAAAGTCTATATAAAACCATATGCTTTGATCATACTATCAAAGCGTTTATTCCAACTCCGAGATGCTTGCACCAGTCCATAAATGGATCGCTGGAGCTTGCACACTTTGTTAGCACCTTTTGGATCAACAAAACCTTCTGGCTGCATCATATACAACTCTTCTTCCAGAAATCCATTCAAGAATGCAGTTTTGACATCCATTTGCCAAATTTCATAATCATAAAATGCAGCAATTGCTAACATGATTCGGACAGAGTTAAGCATCGCTATGGGTGAGAAAGTCTCATTGTAGTCAACCCCTTGACCTTTTGCAACAAGTCGAGCTTTATAGACAATTATATTACCATCAGCGTCAGTCTTCTTCTTAAAAATCCATTTATTCTCAATGGGCCGATCATCGGGCAAGTCAACCAAAGTCCATACTTTGTTCTCATACATGGATTCCATCTCAGATTTCATGGCCTCTAGCCATTTTGCGGAATCTGGGCTCATCATCGCTTCCTCATAGTTCGTAGGTTCATCATGGTCAAGTAACATGACTTCCAGAATAGGATTACCGTACCACTCTGGTGCGGATCTTACTCTGGTAGACCTACGAGGTTCAGTAGAAATTTGATCTGACGTTTCATGATCAATATGATTAGCTTCCTCACTGATTGGTGTAGTTGTCACAGGAAACCGGTTCTTGTGATGAACTACTTTCCAATAAGGGAGCAGGTACAGTTACCTCATCAAGTTCTACTTTCCTCCCACTCACTTCTTTCGAGAGAAACTCCTTCTCTAGAAAGGATCCGAATTTTGCAACGAAAATCTTGCCTTCAGATCTGTGATAGAAGGTGTACCCAACAGTCTCTTTTGGGTATCCTATGAAGACACATTTCTCCGATTTGGGTTCGAGCTTATCTGGTTGAAGTTTCTTCACATAAGCATCGCAGCCCCAAACTTTAAGAAACGACAACTTTGGTTTCTTGCCAAACCATAGTTCATGAGGCGTCGTCTCAACGGATTTTGATGGTGCCCTATTTAACGTGAATGCGGCCGTCTCTAAAGCATAACCCCAAAACGATAGCGGTAAATCAGTAAGAGACATCATAGATCGCACCATATCTAGTAAAGTACGATTACGATGTTCGGACACACCATTTCGTTGTGGTGTTCCAGGTGGCGTGAGTTGCGAAACTATTCCGCATTGTTTCAAATGTAAATCAAACTCGTAACTCAAATATTCTCCTCCACTGTTAGATCGTAGAAATTTTATTTTCTTGTTACGATGATTTTCCACTTCACTCTGAAATTCTTTGAACTTTTCAAATGTTTTAGACTTGTCTTTCATTAAGTAGATATACCCATATCTGCTCAAATCATCTGTGAATGTGAGAAAATAACGATACCCGCCGCGAGCCTCAACATTCATTGGACCACAAACATCAGTATGTATGATTTCCAACAAATCAGTTGCTCGTTCCATAGTTCCGGAGAACGGCGTTTTAGTCATCTTGCCCATGAGGCACGGTTCACAAGTACCAAGTGATTCATAATCAAGTGATTCCAAAAGCCCATCAGTATGGAGTTTCTTCATGCGCATTACACCGATATGACCTAAACGGCAGTGCCACAAATAAGTTGCATTATCATTATCAACTCTGCATCTATTGGTTTCAACACTATGAATATGTGTATCACTACTATCGAGATTCAATAAAAATATACCACTCTTCAAGGGTGCATGACCATAAAAGATATTACTCATATAAATAGAACAACCATTATTCTCTGACTTAAATGAATAACCGTCTCGCATCAAACAAGATCCAGATATAATGTTCATGCTCAACGCTGGCACTAAATAACAATTATTTAGGTCTAAAACTAATCCTGATGGTAGATGTAGAGGTAGCGTGCCGACCGCGATCTCATCGACTTTGGAACCATTTCCCACGCGCATCGTCACCTCGTCCTTAGCCAATCTTCGCTTAATCCGTAGTCCCTGTTTCGAGTTGCAAATATTAGCAACAGAACCAGTATCAAATACCCAGGTACTACTGCGAGCATTAGTAAGGTACACATCAATAACATGTATATCACATATACCTTTGTTCACCTTGCCATCCTTCTTATCCGCCAAATACTTGGGGCAGTTCCGCTTCCAGTGTCCAGTCTACTTGCAGTTGAAGCACTCAGTCTCAGGCTTAGGTCCAGACTTGGGTTTCTTCTCTTGAGCAGCAACTTGTTTGCTGTTCTTCTTGAAGTTCCCCTTCTTCTTCCCTTTGCCCTTTTTCTTGAAACTGGTGGTCTTGTTAACCATCAACACTTGATGCTCCTTCTTGATTTCTACCTCCGCGGCTTTTAGCATTGCGAAGAGCTCGGGAATAGTCTTGTCCATCCCTTGCATATTATAGTTCATCACGAAGCTCTTGTAGCTTGGTGGCAGTGATTGAAGAATTCTGTCAATGACACTATCATCAGGAAGATTAACTCCCAGTTGAATCAAGTGATTATTATACCCAGACATTTTGAGTATGTGTTCACTGACAGAACTATTCTCCTCCATCTTGCAGCTATAGAACTTATTGGAGACTTCATATCTCTCAATCCGGGCATTTGCTTGAAATATTAACTTCAACTCCTGGAACATCTCATATGCTCCATGACGTTCAAAACGTCGTTGAAGACCCGATTCTAAGCCGTAAAGCATGGCACACTGAACTATCGAGTAGTCATCAGCTTTGCTCTGCCAGACGTTCTTAACGTCGTCAGTTGCATCAGCAGCAGGCCTGGCACCCAGCGGTGCTTCCAGGACGTAATTCTTCTGTGCAGCAATGAGGATAATCCTCAGGTTACGGACCCAGTCCGTGTAATTGCTGCCATCATCTTTCAACTTTGCTTTCTCAAGGAACGCATTAAAATTCAACGGAACAACAGCACGAGCCATCTATCTACAACAAACATAGACAAGCAAAATACTATCAGGTACTAAGTTCATGATAAATTTAAGTTCAATTAATCATATTACTTAAGAACTCCCACTTAGATAGACATCCCTCTAATCCTCTAAGTGATTACGTGATCCATATCAACTACACCATGTCCGATCGTCACGTGAGATGGAGTAGTTTCAACAGTGAACATCAATATGTTGATCATATCTACTATATGATTCACGCTCGACCTTTCGGTCTCCGTGTTCCGAGGCCATATCTGTTATATGCTAGGCTCGTCAAGTTTAACCTGAGTATTCCGCGTGTGCAACTGTTTTGCACCCGTTGTATTTGAACGTAGAGCCTATCACACCCGATCATCACGTGGTGTCTCAGCACGAAGAACTTTCGCAACGGTGCATACTCAGGGAGAACACTTCTTGATAATTTTAGTGAGAGATCATCTTAAAATGCTACCGTCAATCAAAGCAAGATAAGATGCATAAAGGATAAACATCACATGCAATCAATATAAGTGATATGATATGGCCATCATCATCTTGTGCTTGTGATCTCCATCTTCGAAGCACCGTCATGATCACCATCGTCACCGGTGCGACACCTTGATCTCCATCGTAGCATCGTTGTCGTTACGCCATCTATTGCTTCTACGACTATCGCTACCGCTTAGTGATAAAGTAAAGCAAATACAGGGCGTTTGCATTTCATACAATAAAGCGACAACCATATGGCTCCTGCTAGTTACCGATAACTTCGGTTATAAAACATGATCATCTCATACAATAAAATATAGCATCACGTCTTGACCATATCACATCACAACATGCCCTGCAAAAACAAGTTAGACGTCCTCTACTTTGTTGTTGCAAATTTTACGTGGCTGCTACGGGCTTAGCAAGAACCATTCTTACCTATGCATCGAAACCACAACGATAGTTCATCAAGTTAATGCTATTTTAACCTTCGCAAGGACCGGGCGTAGCCACACTCGGTTCAGCTAAAGTGAGAGAGACAGACACCCGCCAGTCACCTTTAAGCACGAGTGCTTGTAACGGTGAAACCAGTCTCGCGTAAGCGTACGCGTAACGTCGGTCCGGCCGCTTCATCTCACAATACCGCTGAGCCTAAGTATGACATGCTGGTAAGCAGTATGACTTGTATCACCCACAACTCACTTGTGTTCTACTCGTGCATATGACATCTACGCATAAAACCTGGCTCTGATACCACTGTTGGGGAATGTAGTAATTTCAAAATTTTCCTACGCACACGCAAGATCATGGTGATGCATAGCAACGAGAGGGGAGAGTGTAATCTACATACCCTTGTAGACCAAAAGCGGAAGCGTTAGAACAACGCGGTTGATGTAGTCGTACGTCTTCACGGCCCGACCGATCAAGCACCGAAACTACGGCACCTCCGAGTTCTAGCACACGTTCAGCTCGATGACGTCCCTCGAACTCCGATCCAGCCGAGTGTCGAGGGAGAGTTCCGTCAGCACGACGGCGTGGTGACGATCTTGATGTTCTACCGTCGCAGGGCTTCGCTTAAGCACCGCTACAATATTATCGAGGAGGACTATGGTGGAGGGGGGTACCGCACACGGCTAATAGATCTCAAGGATCAATTGTTGTTGTGTCTTTGGGGTGCCCCCCTGCCCCCATATATATAGGAGCAAGGGGGGAGGCGGCCGGCCTATGGAGGAGGCGCACCAAGGGGGGAGTCCTACTCCCACCGGGAGTAGGACTCCTCCTTTCCTTGTTGGAGAAGAAAAGAGGAGGAGAGGGAGAAGGAAAAGGGGGCCGGCCCCCTTGTCCAATTCGGACCAGAGGGGGGGCGCAGGCCTCCTTCCTTTTGGCCTCTCTCCTCTATTCCCGTATGGCCCAATAAGGCCCATATACTCCCCGGCGAATTCCCGTAACTCTCCGATACTCCAAAAATACCCGAATCACTCGGAACCTTTCCGAACTCCGAATATAGTCGTCCAATATATCGATCTTTACGTCTCAACCATTTCGAGACTCCTCGTCATGTCCCCGATCTCATCTGGGACTCCGAACTCCGCCGGTACATCAAAACTCATAAACTCATAATATAGCTGTCATCGAAACCTTAAGCGTGCGGACCCTACGGGTTCGAGAACAATGTAGACATGACCTAGAACTATTCTCGGTCAATAACCAATAGCGGAACCTGGATGCTCATATTGGCTCCCACATATTCTACGAAGATCTTTATCGGTCAAACCGCATAACAACATACGTTGTTTCCTTTGTCATCGGTATGTTACTTGCCCGAGATTCGATCGTCGGTATCCAATACCTAGTTCAATCTCGTTACTGGCAAGTCTCTTTACTCATTACGTAATGCATCATTCCGTAACTAACTCATTAGTTACATTGCTTGCAAGGCTTATAGTGATGTACATTACCGAGAGGACCCAGAGATACCTCTCCGACAATCAGAGTGACAAAACCTAATCTCGAAATACGCCAACCCAACATGTACCTTTGGAGACACCTGTAGTACTCCTTTATAATCACCTAGTTACGTTGTGACGTTTGGTAGCACCCAAAGTGTTCCTCCGGTAAACGGGAGTTGCATAATCTCATAGTTACAGGAACATGTATAAGTCATGAAGAAAGCAATAGCAATATACTAAACGATCAAGTGCTAGGCTAACGGAATGGGTCATGTCAATCACATTATTCTCCTAATGATGTGATCCCATTAATCAAATGACAACACATGTCTATGGTTAGGAAACATAACCATCTTTGATTAATGAGCTAGTCAAGTTGAGGCATACTAGTGACTATATGTTTGTCTATGTATTCACACATGTATCATGTTTACGGTTAATACAATTCTAGCATGAATAATAAACATTTATCATGATATGAGGAAATAAATAATAACTTTATTATTGCCTCTGGGGCATATTTCCTTCAACAGGGCCTCTGACGAATGGAGTCCTATGGGTAAAAAAGAAAAAAGAAAAGAAAGAAGAACGACACACTTGAGAGCCCCTGGTGTGGTTGAGCCGCAGTCTGGGCCTATCGTGGTCGTGCCCCTCTCCCCATGCCCATGGTATCTTCAGAGCGTAATGGTGTACGCGAGGGACCTGTCTTGACGTTTTACATGGGCTGGGGTTGGGGCCGCACTGCTACGCGTGCTCGGAACGTGCCAGGTGGTCTTGTTGAATGTTACTCCGGGCGCGCTTAGCTGCGTCCGGCCGCTTAACGGCCGGACTCGAGAATTGCCTTAAGAGGCTGCATTGCACTTCTGCCGCGAGAGCCGCTGTATGTTCCTCCGTGCGGAGAGAACGTTCAGTGTTTCTGTTGACCGTGATGACTCCTCGAGGGCCTGGCATCTTGAGCTTGAGGTATGCGTAGTGCGGCACCGCGTTGAACTTTGCAAACACGGTACGTCCGAGCAGGGCATGATAGCCGCTGCGGAATGGGACTATGTCGAAGATTAACTCCTCGCTTCGGAAGTTATCCGGGGATCCGAAGACCACTTCCAGTGTAATTGAGCCTGTACAATTGGCTTCTACACCTGGTATGACGCCTTTAAAGGTCGTCTTGGTTGGTTTAATCCTTGAGGGGTCTATGCCCATTTTGCGCACTGTATCTTGATAAAGCAGGTTCAGGCTGCTGCCGCCGTCCATCAGGACTCTGGTGAGGTGAAACCCGTCGACGATTGGGTCTAAAACCAATGCGGCGAATCCTCCGTGGCGGATGCTGGTGGGGTGGTCCCTTCGGTCAAAAATGATCGGGCAGGAGGACCATGGATTGAACTTCGGGGCAACTGGCTCCATCGCGTATACATCCCTTAGCGCACGCTTCCGCTCCCTTTTGGGTATGTGCGTTGCGTATATCATGTTCACCGTCCGCACCTGTGGGGGGAAGCCCTTCTGTCCTCTATTGTTCGGCGGTCGGGTCTCTTCCTCGTCATCGCTATGCAGCCCCTTGTCATTGTTTTCGGTAATTAACTTGCCTGCCTGCTTGAATACCCAACAATCCCAATTGGTGTGGTTAGCTGGCTTTTCGGGGGTGCCATGTATCTGGCACAAGCAGTCGAGTATTCGGTCCAAATTGGACGGACCCGGAGTGGTTCTTTTGAATGGCTTTTTCCGCTGACCGGGTTTAGAGCCTCTGAATCCGGCATTGACTGCCGTATCCTCACTATTGTCGCCGTTGATGCGACGCTTGTTTTTGTTACGACGCGACCTGCCATTTCGGTCCTTGAAATCTGGACTACCAGAATTTTTGCTCAGGTTGTTGCTGCGTGCTAGCCAGCTGTCCTCACCCACGCAGAAGCGGGTCATGAGTGATGTGAGGGCTGCCATGGATTTCGGCTTTTCCTGTCCCAAGTGCTGGGCAAGCCACTCGTCGCAGATGTTATGCTTGAAGGCCGCGAGGGCCTCCGCATCTGGACAGTCGATGATTTGGTTTTTCTTGGTTAAGAACCGTGTCCAGAATTGCCTGGCCGATTCGTCTGGCTGCTGAATTATGTGGCTTAGGTCATCAGCGTCTGGTGGTCGCACATACGTGCCCTGGAAGTTATCGAGGAATGCGGCTTCCAGGTCTTCCCAACTCCCAATTGACTCTGCTGGCAAGCTGTTAAGCCAATGCTGGGCTGGTCCTTTAAGCTTGAGGGGGAGATATTTGATGGCGTGAAGATCGTCACCGCGGGCCATGTGGATGTGAAGAAGATAGTCTTCGATCCAAACCGCGGGGTCTGTTGTGCCATCGTAAGATTCGATATTCACGGGTTTAAACCCTTCGGGGATTTGATGATCCATTAGTTCATCTGTGAAGCATAGTGGGTGTGCGGCACCTCTGTACTGGGCGATATCACGACGGAGCTCAAAAGAGCTTTGTCTGTTTTGTTTGGCCCGGCCGGACTTACTGTGTCCCGCGTGACGGTTGTCGTCACGTACCGTGGGGCTCCCACGCGATCCATAGATCGATCTTGATTTTCTTGCCTTATCCTCTAATATATCTCGCAAGTCCGGAGCGTTTCCCTGTGGCCTTGTGCCTTTCGAGCGATGCCGGGGTACGGGTCTAGTGAAGGGCCTAGAGGCCTCTCTGTCGCGACCACGGGGTGGTCGGTCAGCCGTATTGTCTCCTGGTGATGCGGGTTCATACGCCTCCTCCTCTAATCGGGGGAGCAGCTTGCGTTTAGGGTAGCTTTTGGAGGGGCGTTCGAGCTCATGCTCTTCGGCCACAAGGATTTCAGTCCATCTGTCGGCTAGCAGATCTTGATCAGCTCTAAGTTGTTGCTGCTTTTTCTTGAGGCTGTTCGCCGTGGCCATAAGCCTGCGTTTAAAATGCTCTTGTTCGACGGGATCCTCAGGCACGACGAAGTCGTTGTCGTCGAGGCTTGCCTCGTCTCCGGAGGGAGGCATATAATCCTCTACCTCTTCTTTTGCCGCTCAATCATAAGGGCAGGCGTCTCCGTCCTCCTGCGCTGCATCTTGCTAGAGTGGGTTGTCTTCGGCACTGTCCGGTGTATTATTATCTCCGGTGCCGGAGTCTTCATTCTTGCTGTGGCGGGATTTAGAGCGGCGCCGCTGACGCCGGCGCTTGGGCTGCTTCTTGGAGGGGTCATCCTCCGCTGTTCCTTCACCATTCCCATCTTTTGGGATATCCACCATGTATATGTCATATGATGAGGTGGCTTTCTAGTGCCCAGTAGGCGCTGGTTCTTGGTCGTCTCCGGCATCTTCGTCCATACCGTCGATGTCTTCAGAGTCGTAGTCTAGCATGTCGGTTAGATCGTCGACAGCGGCTACCAAGTGGGTGGTGGGTGGGCTTTGAATTTCTTCATCGTCCGCATCCCAACCGTCCTGACCGCAATCCGGCCAGGGCTCTCCTGATAACGAGAGATACTTTAGCGAACTCAAGATGTCGCAGAAAGGTGAGTGTTGAAAGATGTCCGCTGCAGTGAACTCCATGATCGGCGCCCAATCGGATTCGATTGGAGGGGGCGCGGGAGGTTCGGAGTCCGGCGAGGAGTCCGGCACCTCGGAGTCACGAGCTTTATGAGGGACAAGGTCAGTGTTCGGCTCTATTGCCGTAGAGGTTGCATCCCCTGAGGCGGTGTCTAGCCATCCGTCCTCGATCTGCGCAGCCGACTCCGAATTGAAGATCGGAGCAGTTTCGAGTGCGGCCTCCAGGGTACTGTCCGGCTGCAGAGCTAAATCATGCTCGCCGTGACAGTGCGGCACGCTCGGCTGTGGCTCGAATCCATCGAGGATCAAGTCCCCGCGGATGTCAGCCGTGAAGTTCAAACTTCCAAATCTGACCTGACGGCCAGGGGCGTAGCTTTCGATCTGCTCCAGACGGCCAAGCGAATTGGCCCGCAGTGTAAAGCCGCCGAATACGAAGATCTATCCGGGGAGGAAGGTCTCACCCTGGACTGCGTCGTTGATGATGATTGAAGAAGCCATCGAGCCTATCGGTGATGACACAGAGGAACTCTCAATGAAAGCACCAATGTCGGTGTCAAAACTGGCGGATCTCGAGTAGGGGGTCCCGAACTGTGCGTCTAGGCGGATGGTAACAGGAGACAAGGGACACGATGTTTTACCCAGGTTCGGGCCCTCTTGATGGAGGTAAAACCCTACGTCCTGCTTGATTAATATTGATGATGTGTGTTACAAGAGTGGATCTACCACGAGATCAAGGAGGCTAAACCCTAGAGGCTAGCCTATGGTATGATTGTTGCGTTGGGGAACGTTGCAGAAAATTAAAAATTTTCCTACGGTTTCACCAAGATCCATCTATGAGTTCATCTAAGCAATGAGTCAAGGGAGTGAGTTTGCATCTACATACCACTTGTCGATCGAGTACGGAAGCGTTCGAGGGAGCGGTGATGATGGAGTCGTACTTTTCTTGATTCAGATCACCGATGACCAAGTGCTGAACGGACAGCACCTCCACGTTCAACACACGTACGGTACGGGCGACGTCTCCTCTGTCTTGATCCAGCAGGGAGGAAGGAGAGGTTGAGGAAGACAGCTCCACCGGCAGCACGACGGCGTGGTGTTGGTGGAGAAGCAGCACTCCGACAGGGCTTCGCCAAGCTCGTGACAGAGAAGGAGAGGTGTTGGGGAGGGGAGGGGCTGCGCCTTGGCTTGGGTGTGCAGCCCTCCCCTCACCCCTCTATTTATAGGGGAAGGGGCAAGGGGGGCCGGCCCCTCTAGATGGGATCTAGAGGGGGGGCGGCGGCCAGGGAGGGGGGACTTGCCCCCCAAGCAAAGGGGGGCGCCCCCTCTAGGGTTCCCCCCCCAACCCTAGGCGCATGGGCCCAAGGGGGGGGGCAGCCCTCCAGGGGCTAGCTCCTGCCCCACGCAGCCCATGTGGACCCCCGGGAGGGGTGGCCCCTCCCGGTGGACCCCCGGAACCCTTCCGGTGGCCCCGGTACAATACCGATATGCCCCCGAAACTTTCCGGTGTCCGTTTGACAACTTCCCATATATAAATCTTTACCTCCGGACCCTTCCGGAACTCCTCGTGACGTCCGGGATCTCATCCGGGACTCCGAACAACATTCGGTAATCACATACAAGTCTTCCTAATAACCCTAGCGTCACCGAACCTTAAGTGTGTAGACCCTACGGGTTCGGGAGACATGCAGACATGACCGAGACGGCTCTCAGGTCAATAACCAACAGCGGGATCTGGATACCCATGTTGGCTCCCACATGCTCCTCGATGATGTCATCGGATGAACCACGATGTCGAGGATTCAAGCAACCCCGTATACTATTCCCTTTGTCAATCGGTACGTTACATGCCCGAGACTCGATCGTCGGTATCCCAATACCTCGTTCAGTCTCGTTACCGGCAAGTCACTTTACTCGTACCGTAATGCATGATCCCGTGACCAAGCACTTGGTCACTTTGAGCTCATTATGATGATGCATTACCGAGTGGGCCCAGAGATACCTCTCCGTCATACGGAGTGACAAATCCCAGTCTCGATCCGTGTCAACCCAACAGACACTTTCGGAGATACCTGTAGTGTACCTTTATAGTCACCCAGTTACGTTGTGACGTTTGGTACACCCAAAGCACTCCTACGGTATCCGGGAGTTACACGATCTCATGGTCTAAGGAAGAGATACTTGACATTGAAAAACTCTAGCAAAACGAACTACACGATCTTGTGCTATGCTTAGGATTGGGTCTTGTCCATCACATCATTCTCCTAATGATGTGATCCCGTTGTCAATGACATCCAATGTCCATAGTCAGGAAACCATGACTATCTGTTGACCAACGAGCTAGTCAACTAGAGGCTCACCAGGGACGTATTGTGGTCTATGTATTCACACATGTATTACGATTTCCGGATAATACAATTATAGCATAAATAAAAGACAATTATCATGAACAAGGAAATATAATAATAATGCTTTTATTATTGCCTCTAGGGCATATTTCCAACAGTCTCCCACTTGCACTAGAGTCAATAATCTAGTTACATTGTGATGAATCGAACACCCATAGAGTTCTGGTGTTGATCATGTTTTGCTCGCGAGAGAGGTTTAGTCAACGGATCTGCGACATTCAGATCCGTATGTACTTTGCAAATATCTATGTCTCCATCTTGAACATTTTCACGGATGGAGTTGAAACGACGCTTGATGTGCCTGGTCTTCTTGTGAAACCTGGGCTCCTTGGCAAGGGCAATAGCTCCAGTGTTGTCACAGAAGAGTTTGATCGGCCCCGACGCATTGGGTATGACTCCTAGGTCGGTGATGAACTCCTTCACCCAAATAGCTTCATGCGCTGCCTCCGAGGCTGCCATGTACTCCGCTTCACATGTAGATCCCGCCACGACGCTCTGCTTGCAGCTGCACCAGCTTACTGCTCCACCATTCAACATATACACGTATCCGGTTTGTGACTTAGAGTCATCCAGATCTGTGTCGAAGCTAGCGTCGACGTAACCCTTTACGGCGAGCTCTTCGTCACCTCCATAAACGAGAAACATGTCCTTTGTCCTTTTCAGGTACTTCAGGATATTCTTGACCGCTGTCCAGTGTTCCTTGCCGGGATTACTTTGGTATCTTCCTACCAAACTTACGGCAAGGTTTACATCAGGTCTGGTACACAGCATGGCATACATAATAGATCCTATGGCTGAAGCATAGGGGATGACACTCATCTCTTCTTTATCTTTTGCCGTGGTCGGGCATTGAGCCGAGCTCAATCTCACACCTTGCAATACAGGCAAGAACCCCTTCTTAGACTGATCCATTTTGAACTTCTTCAAAATCTTATCAAGGTATGTGCTTTGTGAAAGACCTATGAGGCGTCTCGATCTATCTCTATAGATCTTGATGCCTAATATATAAGCAGCTTCTCCAAGGTCCTTCATTGAAAAACACTTATTCAAGTAGGCCTTAATGCTGTCCAAGAATTCTATATCATTTCCCATCAAGAGTATGTCATCTACATATAATATGAGAAATGCTACAGAGCTCCCACTCACTTTCTTGTAAACGCAGGCTTCTCCGTAAGTCTGCATAAACCCAAACGCTTTGATCATCTCATCAAAGCGAATGTTCCAACTCCGAGATGCTTGCACCAGCCCATAAATGGATCGCTGGAGCTTGCATACTTTGTTAGCATTCTTAGGATCGACAAAACCCTCCGGCTGCATCATATACAGTTCTTCCTTAAGATGCCCGTTAAGGAATGCCGTTTTGACGTCCATCTGCCATATCTCATAATCATAGTATGCGGCAATTGCTAACATGATTCGGACGGACTTAAGCTTCGCTACGGGAGAGAAAGTCTCATCGTAGTCAATCCCTTGAACTTGCCGATAACCCTTAGCGACAAGTCGAGCTTTATAGATGGTGACATTACCATCCGCGTCCGTCTTCTTCTTAAAGATCCATTTGTTTTCTATCGCTCGCCGATCATCGGGCAAGTCAGTCAAAGTCCATACTTTGTTTTCATACATGGATTCTATCTCGGATTTCATGGCTTCAAGCCATTTGTTGGAATCTGGGCCCGCCATCGCTTCTTCATAGTTCGAAGGTTCACCGTTGTCTAACAACATGATTTCCAGGACAGGGTTGCCGTACCACTCTGGTGCGGAACGTGTCCTTGTGGACCTACGAAGTTCAGTAGCAACTTGATCAGAAGTACCTTGATCATCATCATTAATTTCCTCTCCAGTTGGAGTAGGCATCACAGGAACATTTTCCTGAGCTGCACTACTATCCTGTTCAAGAGGTAGTACTTCATCGAGTTCTACTTTCCTCCCACTTACTTCTTTCGAGAGAAACTCTTTTTCCAGAAAGGATCCGTTCTTGGCAACAAAGATCTTGCCCTCGGATCTTAAGTAGAAGGTATACCCAATGGTTTCTTTAGGGTATCCTATGAAGACGCATTTTTCCGACTTGGGTTCGAGCTTTTCAGGTTGAAGTTTCTTGACATAAGCATCGCATCCCCAAACTTTTAGAAACGACAGCTTAGGTTTCTTCCCAAACCATAATTCATACGGTGTCGTCTCAACGGATTTAGACGGTGCCCTATTTAAAGTGAATGTAGCTGTCTCTAGAGCGTATCCCCAAAATGATAGCGGTAAATCGGTAAGAGACATCATAGATCGCACCATATCCAATAGAGTGCGATTACGACGTTCGGACACACCGTTACGCTGAGGTGTTCCAGGCGGCGTGAGTTGTGAAACGATTCCACATTTTCTTAAGTGTGTACCAAATTCGTGACTTAAATATTCTCCTCCATGATCCGATCGTAAGAATTTTATCTTTCGGTCACGTTGATTCTCTACTTCATTCTGGAATTCCTTGAACTTTTCAAAGGTCTCAGATTTGTGTTTCATCAAGTAGACATACCCATATCTACTCAAGTCATCAGTGAGAGTGAGAACATAACGATATCCTCCGCGAGCCTCAACGCTCATTGGACCGCACACATCGGTATGTATGATTTCCAACAAGTTGGTTGCTCGCTCCATTGTTCCGGAGAACGGAGTCTTGGTCATCTTGCCCATGAGGCATGGTTCGCATGTGTCAAATGATTCATAATCGAGAGACTCTAAAAGTCCATCAGCATGGAGCTTCTTCATGCGCTTGACACCAATGTGACCAAGGCGGCAGTGCCACAAATATGTGGGACTATCGTTATCAACTTTACATCTTTTGGTATTCACACTATGAATATGTGTAGTATTACGTTCGAGATTCATTAAGAATAAACCATTGACCATCGGGGCATGACCATAAAACATATCTCTCATATAAATAGAACAACCATTATTCTCGGATTTAAATGAGTAGCCATCTCGCATCAAACGAGATCCAGATACAATGTTCATGCTCAAACTTGGCACTAAATAACAATTATTGAGGTTTAAAACTAATCCCGTAGGTAAATGTAGAGGTAGCGTGCCGACGGCGATCACATCGACCTTGGAACCATTCCCGACGCGCATCGTCACCTCGTCCTTCGCCAGTCTCCTCTTATTCCGCAGCTCCTGCTGTGAGTTACAAATGTGAGCAACGGCACCGGTATCAAATACCCAGGAGTTACTACGAGTACTGGTAAGGTACACATCAATTACATGTATATCAAATATACCTTTAGTGTTGCCGGCCTTCTTGTCTGCTAAGTATTTGGGGCAGTTCCGCTTCCAGTGACCCTTCCCCTTGCAATAAAAGCACTCAGTTTCAGGCTTGGGTCCATGCTTTGACTTCTTCCCGGCAACTGGCTTACCGGGCGCGGCACCATCTTTGCCGTCCTTCTTGAAGTTCTTCTTACCCTTGCCCTTCTTGAACTTAGTGGTCTTATTGACCATCAACACTTGATGTTCTTTCTTGATTTCAACCTCTGCTGACTTCAGCATTGAAAATACTTCAGGAATGGTCTTCACCATCCCCTGCATATTGTAGTTCATCACAAAGCTCTTGTAGCTTGGTGGGAGCGACTGAAGGATTCTGTCAATGACCGCCTCATCCGGGAGGTTAATGTCCAGCTGGGACAGGCGGTTGTGCAACCCAGACATTTTGAGTATGTGCTCACTGACAGAACTATTTTCCTCCATCTTACAACTATAGAACTTGTCGGAGACTTCATATCTCTCGACCCGGGCATGAGCTTGGAAAACTAGTTTCAGCTCCTCGAACATCTCATATGCTCCGTGTTGCTCAAAACGCTTTTGGAGCCCCGGTTCTAAGCTGTAAAGCATGCCGCACTGAACGAGGGAGTAATCATCAGCACGAGACTGCCAAGCATTCATAATGTCTTGGTTCTCTGGGACGGGAGCGTCACCTAGCGGTCCTTCTAGGACATATTGTTTCCTGGCAGCTATGAGGATGATCCTCAGGTTCCGGACCCAGTCCGTATAGTTGCTGCCATCATCTTTCAGCTTGGTTTTCTCTAGGAACGCGTTGAAGTTCATGTTGACATGAGCGTTGGCCATTTGATCTACAAGACATATTATGCAAAAGTTTTAGACTAAGTTCATGATAATTAAGTTCATCTAATCAAATTATTTAATGAACTCCCACTCAGATTTGACATCCCTCTAGTCATCTAAGTGTTACACGATCCGAGTCGACTAGGCCGTGTCCGATCATCACGTGAGACGGACTAGTCATCATCGGTGAACATCTCCATGTTGATCGTATCTTCCATACGACTCATGTTCGACCTTTCGGTCTCTGTGTTCCGAGGCCATGTCTGTACATGCTAGGCTCGTCAAGTTAACCCTAAGTGTTCTGCATGTGTAAATCTGTCTTACACCCGTTGTATGTGAACGTAAGGATCTATCACACCCGATCATCACGTGGTGCTTCGAAACGACGAACTTTAGCAACGGTGCACAGTTAGGGGGAACACTTTCTTGAAATTATTATAAGGGATCATCTTATTTACTACCGTCGTTCTAAGTAAACAAGATGCATAAAACATAATAAACATCACATGCAATTATATAAAGTAGTGACATGATATGGCCAATATCATATAGCTCCTTTGATCTTCATCTTCGGGGCTCCATGATCATCTTGTCACCGGCATGACACCATGATCTCCATCATCATGATCTCCATCATCGTGTCTTCATGAAGTTGTCACGCCAACGACTACTTCTACTTCTATGGCTAACGCGTTTAGCAATAAAGTAAAGTAATTTACATGGCGTTCTTCAATGACACGCAGGTCATACAAAAATAAAGACAACTCCTATGGCTCCTGCCGGTTGTCATACTCATCGACATGCAAGTCGTGATTCCTATTACAAGAACATGATCTCATACATCACAATATATCATTCATCATTCATCACAACTTCTGGCCATATCACATCACATGACAATTGCTGCAAAAACAAGTTAGACGTCCTCTAATTGTTGTTGCATCTTTTACGTGGCTGCAATTGGGTTCTAGCAAGAACGTTTTCTTACCTACGAATAAACACAACGTGATTTTGTCAACTTCTATTTACCCTTCATAAGGACCCTTTTCATCGAATCCGCTCCAACTAAAGTGGGAGAGACAGACACCCGCCAGCCACCTTATGCAACTAGTGCATGTTAGTCGGTGGAACCGGTCTCACGTAAGCGTACATGTAAGGTTGGTCCGGGCCGCTTCATCCCACAATACCGCTGAAGCAAGATAAGACTAGTAGCGGCAAGCAAGTTGACAAGTCTACGCCCACAACAAAGTTGTGTTCTACTCGTGCAATAGAGAACTACGCATAGACCTAGCTCATGATGCCACTGTTGGGGAACGTTGCAGAAAATTAAAATTTTTCCTACGGTTTCACCAAGATCCATCTATGAGTTCATCTAAGCAATGAGTCAAGGGAGTGAGTTTGCATCTACATACCACTTGTAGATCGAGTACGGAAGCGTTCGAGGGAGCGGTGATGATGGAGTCGTACTCGACGTGATTTAGATCACCGATGATCAAGTGCTGAACGGACAGCACCTCCGCGTTCAACACACGTACGATACGGGCGACGTCTCCTCCGTCTTGATCCAGCACGGAGGAAGGAGAGGTTGAGGAAGACAGCTCCACCGGCAGCACAACGGCGTGGTGTTGGTGGAGAAGCAGCACTCCGACAGGGCTTCGCCAAGCTCGTGATGGAGAAGGAGAGGTGTTGGGGAGGGGAGGGGCTGCGCCTTGGCTTGGGTGTGCAGCCCTCCCCTCACCCCTCTATTTATAGGGGAAGGGGCAAGGGGGGCCGGCCCCTCTAGATGGGATCTAGAGGGGGGGCGGCGGCCAGGGAGGGGGGACTTGCCCCCCAAGCAAAGGGGGGCGCCCCCTCTAGGGTTCCCCCCCAACCCTAGGCGCATGGGCCCAAGGGGGGGGGGAGCCCAGCCCTCCAGGGGCTAGCTCCTGCCCCACGCAGCCCATGTGGCCCCCCGGGAGGGGTGGCCCCTCCCGGTGGACCCCCAGAACCCTTCCGGTGGCCCCGGTACAATACCGATATGCCCCCAAAACTTTCCGGTGTCCGTTTGACAACTTCCCATATATAAATCTTTACCTCCGGACCCTTCCGGAACTCCTCGTGACGTCCGGGATGTCATCCGGGACTCCGAACAACATTCGGTAATCACATACAAGTCTTCCTAATAACCCTAGCGTCACCGAACCTTAAGTGTGTAGACCCTACGGGTTCGGGAGACATGCAGACATGACCGAGACGGCTCTCAGGTCAATAACCAACAGCGGGATCTGGATACCCATGTTGGCTCCCACATGCTCCTCGATGATGTCATCGGATGAACCACGATGTTGAGGATTCAAGCAACCCCGTATACTATTCCCTTTGTCAATCGGTACGTTACATGCCCGAGACTCGATCTTCGGTATCCCAATACCTTGTTCAGTCTCGTTACCGGCAAGTCACTTTACTCTTACCGTAATGCATGATCCCGTGATAAAGCACTTGGTCACTTTGATCTCATTATGATGATGCATTACCGAGTGGGCCCAGAGATACCTCTCCGTCATACGGAGTGACAAATCCCAGTCTCGATCCGTGTCAACCCAACAGACACTTTCGGAGATACCTGTAGTGTACCTTTATAGTCACCCAGTTACGTTGTGACGTTTGGTACACCCAAAGCACTCCTACGGTATCCGGGAGTTACACGATCTCATGGTCTAAGGGAGAGATACTTGACATTGAAAAAACTCTAGCAAAACGAACTACACGATCCTGTGCTATGCTTAGGATTGGGTCTTGTCCATCACATCATTCTCCTAATGATGTGATCCCGTTGTCAATGTCATCGGATTAGATCTTTGTTTTGAAATATGAATCTTGATAATAATGGGACTGGAGATGAGTCAACTTTATTTAGAAGGCGTCCCAAGAATTCGGAGTTTTTAGATCTTGATGCTAAATTTGGTAAAAGTGGGAATGGAGAGGTCATGACTTTAAATAGTATTGAACCCACTATCTCGGATTTCAAGGAATTTGATTATGATAATTGTTCTTTAGAAATTTGTATTTCCTTGTTGCAATCCGTTGTTAATTCTCCTCATGCTTATAGTCAAAATAAATCTTTTACCAAACATATTGTTGATGCCTTGATGCAATCTTTTGATGAAAAACTTAATTTGGAAGTTTCTATACCTAGAAAACTTAATGATGAGTGGGAACCTACTATAAAGATTAAAATTAAAGATTATGAGTGTTTTGCTTTTTGTGATTTGGGTGCTAGTGTTTCCACGATTCCGAAAACTTTATGTGATATTCTAGGTTTCCATGATCTTGATGATTGCTCTTTAAATTTGCACCTTGCGGATTCCACCATTAAAAAACCAATGGGAAGGATCAATGATGTTCTCATTGTTGCAAATAGAAATTTGGTGCCCGTAGATTTTATCGTTCTTGATATAGATTGCAATCTTTCTTGCCCTATTATTCTTGGTAGACCTTTCCTTAGAATGATTGGTGCGATTATTGATATGAAGGAAGGGAATATTAGATTCCAATTTCCATTAAAGAAAGGCATGGAGCACTTTCCAAGAAAGAAAGTCAAATTACCTTATGAATCTATCATGTGAGCTACCTACAAATCAAGTGCCAAAGATGGCACTACTTAGATCTATCTTCGCTTTTATGCCTAGCTAGGGGCGTTAAACGATAGCGCTAGTTGGGAGGCAACCTAATTTTCTTTGTTTTTTGTGTTTTTGTTTCTGTTTAGTAATAAATTTTTCATCTACCTTCTGTTTAGATGTGTTTTCATGCTTTAATTATTGTTTGTGCCAAGTAGAACATATAGGATAACCTATGATGATAGTTGATTTGATTCTGCTGAAAAACAGAAACTTTGCGCTCACGAGAAAAAATTCAATAAATCACAGAAACGTGCTTTTGCATTGATTATTTTTTCTGCTGATCAATAAACAAATTGTCCAGGACTTCTTATTTTGGTATGATTTTTATAGTTCCAGAAGTTTGCGTTAGTTACAGATTGCTACAGACTGTTCTGTTTTTGACAGATTCTGTTTTTCATGTGTTGTTTGCTTATTTTGATGCATCTATGGCTAGTATTAAGTGATATGAATCATAGAGAACTTGGAATACAGTAGGTTTAACACCAATATAAATAAAGAATGAGTTCATTACAGTACCTTATGTGGTGGTTTTGTTTTCTTTCACTGACGGAGCTTATAAGATTTCCTGTTGAGTTTTGTGTTGTGAAGTTTTCAAGTTTTGGGTAAATCTTTGATGGACTATGGAATAAAGAGTGGCAAAAGCCTAAGCTTGGGGATGCCCAAGGCACCCCAATATATTCAACAATAGCCAAAATCCTAAGCTTGGGGATGCCCCCGGAAGGCATCCCCTCTTTCGTCTTCGTTCATTGGTAACTTTACTTGGAGCTATATTTTTATTTGCCACATGATATGTGTTTTGCTTGGAGCGTCGTGTATTATATTTGTCTTTGCTTTTTAGTTTATCACAGTCATCCTTGATGTACACACCTTTTGAGGGAAGCCTACTTGATTAGAATTTATTAGAATATGCTATGTGCTTCACTTATATCTTTTGAGCTAGATAGTTTTTGCTCT
This sequence comes from Triticum aestivum, assembly GCF_018294505.1. NCBI lineage: Eukaryota > Viridiplantae > Streptophyta > Magnoliopsida > Poales > Poaceae > Triticum > Triticum aestivum. The sequence continues at coordinate 707,783,595 of NC_057807.1, forward strand.
AGTGCTTCACTTATATCTTTTAGAGCACGTCGGTGACTTAATTTTGAAGAGATTGCTAGTATCTCATGCTTCACTTATATTATTTTGAGAGTATCTTAGAACAGCATGGTATTTGCTATGGTTATGAATTTGGTCCTAGAATGATGAGCATCCAAGTTGGGTATGATAAAAACTATCATAGAAAGTGCATTAAACACTAGGATCAATTTGATGCTTGATAATTGTTTTGAGATATAAATGTAGTAATGTTAGAGTCATGCTAGTGGGTAATTATGAAATTCAGAAATACTTTTGTTGAAGTTGGCAAGTCCCGTAGCATGCACCTATGGTAAAAGTTGTGTGACAAATTTGTTGCATAAGGTGCTCTTTTGAGTGTCTTCCTTATGACTGGCAGTCGGGGACGAGCGATAGTCTTTTCCTACCAATCTATCCCTCTAGGGGCATGCGTAGTAGTACTTTGCTTCGAGGGCTAAGTAGACTTTTGCAATAAGTATATGAGTTCTTTATGACTAATGTGAGTCTATGGATATACGCACACTCATCCTTCCACTTAACTAGCTTCTACTATACCGTGCAACTTTCGCCGGTAGCATGCACCCATTATTTACCTTCCTCAATACAGCCACCATACCTACCTATTATGGCATTTCCATAGCCATTCCGAGATATACTGCCATGCAACTTTCCATCGTTCCGTTTATTATGACACGCTCCATCATTGTCATATTGCTCTTTGCATGATCATGTAGTTGACATCGTATTTGTGGCAAAGCCACCTTCATAATTTTCATACATGTCGCTCTTGATTCATTGCATATCCCGGTACACCGCCGGAGGCATTCATATAGAGTCATATCTTGTTCTAGCTTTGAGTTGTAATTCTTGAGTTGTAAATCAATAAAAGTGTGATGATCTTCATTATAAGAGCATTGTCCTAGTGAGGAAGGGATGATGAAGACTATGATTCCCCCACAAGTCGGGATGAGACTTCGGACTTTACAAAGAAAAAAAAGAAAAAAAAAGAGGAGAAAGGCCAAAAAGAAAAAAAAGGGCCAAAGAAAAAAAAAGAAAAAATAATAAAATGAGAGAAAAAGAGAGAAGGGAAAATTGCTACTATCTCTTTTCCACACTTGTGCTTCAAAGTAGCACCATGATCTTCATGATAGAGAGTCTTCTATGTTGTCACTTTCATATACTAGTGGGAATTTTTCATTATAGAACTTGGCTTGTATATTCCAATGATGGGCTTCCTCAAAATGCCCTAGGTCTTCATGAGCAAGCAAGTTGGATGCACACCCACTTAGTTTCTTTTGTTGAGCTTTCATACATTTATAGCTCTAGTGCACCCGTTGCATGGCAATCCCTACTCACTCACATTGATATCTCCATAGCCCGTTGATACGCCTAGTTGATGTGAAACTATCTTCTCCCTTTTTGTCCTTACAACCACCACCATATAGCACCATAGTGCTATGTCCATGGCTTGCGCTCATGTATTGCGTAAGAGTTGAAAAAAGCTGAAGCGTGTTAAAAAGTATGAACCAATTGCTCGGCTCGTCATCGGGTTGTACATGGTGGGAGTATTTTGTGTAATGAAAATGAAGCATGGCCTAACTATATGATTTTGTAGGGATAAGCTTTCTTTGGCTATGCTATTTTGATAGGACATGATTATTTGTTAGTATGCTTCGAAGTATTATTATTTTTATGTTTTATAAGCTTTTATCTTGAATCATTTGGATCTGAACAATCATGCTACAATAAAGAAAATTGCAATGAGAATTATGCTAGGTAGCATTCCACATCAAAAATTCTGTTTTTATCATTTACCTACTCGAGGACGAGCAGGAATTAAGCTTGGGGATGCTTGATACATCTCCAACGTATCTATAATTTTTGATTGTTCCATGCTATTATATTAACCCTTTTGGATGTTTATGGGCTTTATTTTACACATTTATATCATTTTTGGGACTAACCTACTAACCGGAGGCCCAACCCGTATTGCTGTTTTTTTGCCTATTTCAGTATTTCGAAGAAAAGGAATATCAAACGGAGTCCAAACGGAATGAAACCTTCGGGAGCATGATTTTTGGAACGAACGTGATCCAGAGGACTTGGAGTGCAAGTCAAGAAGCAATCAAGGCGGCCAGGAGATAGGAGGGCGCGCCCACCCCTCCTGGGCGCGCCCCTGTCTCCTGGGCCCCTCGAGCAGCCACCGACGTACTACTTCTCCTATATATACCTACGTACCTCGAAAATATCCAGGGAGCCACTGAAACACAATTTCCACCGTCGTAACCTTCTGTATCCGTGAGATCCCATCTTGGAGCCTTCGTCGGTGCTCCGCCGGAGGGGGAATCGACCATGGAGGGCTTCTACATCAACACCATAGCCCCTTCGATGAGTTGTGAGTAGTTTACCACAGACCTTCGGGTCCATAGTTATTAGCTAGATGGCTTCTTATCTCTTTTTGGATCTCAATACAATGTTCTCCCCCCTCTCTTGTGGAGATCTATTCGATGTAAACTCTTTTTGTGGTGTGTTTGTCGAGGTCCAATGAATCGTGGGTTTATGATCAAGTTTATCTATGAGAAATATTTGAATCTTCTCTGAATTCTTGTATGTATGATTGAGTTATCTTTGCAAGTCTCTTCGAATTATCAGTTTGGTTTGGCCTACTGGATTGATCTTTCTTGCCATGGGAGAAGTGCTTAGCTTTGGGTTCAATCTTGTGGTGTCCTTACCTAGTGACAAAAAGGGTTGCAAGGCACGTATTGTATTGTTGCCATCGAGGATAAAAAGATGGGGTTTATATCATATTGCTTGAGTTTATCCCTCTACATCATGTCATCTTTCTTAATGCGTTACTCTGTTCTTATGAACTTAATACTCTAGATGCATGCTGGATAGAGGTCTATGTGTGGAGTAATAGTAGTAGATGCAGGCAGGAGTCGGTCTACTTGTCGCGGACGTGATGCCTATATACATGATCATGCCTAGATAATCTCACAATTATTCGCTTTTCTATCAATTGCTCGACAGTAATTTGTTCACCCACCGTAATACTTATGCTATCTTGAGAGAAGCCACTAGTGAAACCTATGGCCCCCGGGTCTATCTTTTATCATATAAGCTTTCAATCTACTTTTATTTGCATCTTTACTTTTTGCATCTATATTATAAAATACCAAAAATATATTTATCTTATCATACTATCTCTATCAGATCTCACTTTCGCAAGTGGTCGTGAAGGGATTGACAACCCCTTTATTGCGTTGGTTGCGAGTTCTTTGTTTGTTTGTGTAGGTGCGTGGGACTTTTGAGGAGCCTCCTACTGGATTGATACCTTGGTTCTCAAAAACTGAGGGAAGTACTTACGCTACTATTGCTGCATCACCCTTTCCTCTTCAAGGAAAACCAACGCAAGCTCAAGATGTAGCAGAGCCCAAGTCAGATTCGTCAAAATGGCGAAGAAATTCACTTCCAATGTTGTCGGTCCATCGCACGTTGAGATTCCCTCGGCTGAAGCATCTGCCCAGCCGAATGAAGGACATGCCAGCACCGCTGATGAAAATCAGGCTGCTGATGAAACTGCTAGCACCAGGGCTGAAGACATACCAGTCGCTGAAGAAACTACCAGGGCAACCACTAGTGTTGCGCCTGAAGAACAAGTCAGGACAGCTGAAGACTCTGAAGCTGTGCTTGAAGAAATTACACAAGACAGGCCAACTGCATCAGTTGTGCCTGAAGAAATTGATCCAATTTCCTCTGCTCCGTCTACACCAACATCAAGCCCAATTCTTCCTTCTTCTCTGGAAGTGAAGAAAACAAAAGTTGCGAAGCGAACCGCTCTGAAGAAAAGGAAAGCATCTATTTCCTCAGAATCTTCTGCACCCAAGAAGGCGAAGATTTTGACAAGCTCAATTGAGAACCCTATCGATGTTGTTCCCCTCTCAAGCCTGCCATCAAAGGAACTCATTCCTTTTGGTGAAGATTATCAGATTCCTGAAGAATCTGCTAAAGAAGATCCCTCTGCTGCTTCCACAGAGCAGATGGATGAAGAAATTGAAGTGGATGATATCACTTCAACTCCCCAAGTATCATCGCCAATGCCTCAGTTCACAGCTGAAGAGGCCCGCGTTGAGGAAATGGAAGAGGATGAGGATGTGGACATTGGGAGCACCACACCTGTGATGAACGATGATTTTTGGGATAGTCAGCACCCCAACTCTCCTCTGTTCACACTAATGACCCAGAAGTATAGTGGATCTATCGTAGTCCTTTCGATAAGTAAGAGTGTCGAACCCAACGAGGAGCAGAAGGAAATGACAAGCGGTTTTCAGTAAGGTATTCTCTGCAAGCACTGAAATTGTAGGTAACAGATAGTTTTGTGATAAGATAATTTGTAACGGGTAACAAGCAATGAAATTAAATAAGGTGCAGCAAGGTGGCCCAATCCTTTTTGTAGCAAAGGACAAGCCTGGACAAATTCTTATAATGAGAAAAGCGCTCCCGAGGACACATGGGAATTATCGTCAAGCTAGTTTTCATCACGCTCATATGATTCGCGTTCGGTACTTTGATAATTTGATATGTGGGTGGACCGGTGCTTGGGTGCTATTCTTTCTTGGACAAGCATCCCACTTATGATTAACCCCTATTGCAAGCATCCGCAACTACAAAAGAAGTATTAAGGTAAACCTAACCATAGCATGAAACTAGTGGATCCAAATGAGCCCCTTATGAAGCAACACATAAACTAGGGTTTAAGCTTCTGTCACTATACCAACCCATCATCTACTTATTACTTCCCAATGCCTTCCTCTCGGCCCAAATAATGGTGAAGTGTCATGTAGTCGACGTTCACATAACACCACTAGAGGAGAGACAACATACATCTCATCAAAATATCGAACGAATACCAAATTCACATGACTACTAATAGCAAGACTTCACCCATGTCCTCAGGAACAAACGTAACTACTCACAAAGCATATTCATGTTCATGATCAAAGGAGTATTAATATGCACTAAGGATCTGAACATATGATCTTCCACCAAATAAACCAATTAGCATCAACTACAAGGAGTAATCAACACTACTAGCAACCCACAGGTACCAATTTGTGGTTTTGATACAAGATTGGAAACAAGAGATGAACTAGGGTTTGAGAGGAGATGGTGTTGGTGAAGATGTTGATGGAGATTGACCCCCTCCCGATCAGAGGATCGTTGTTGGTGACGATGGTGATGATTTCCCCCTCCCGGAGGGATGTTTCCCCGGCAGAACAGCTCTGCCGGAGCCCTAGATTGGTTCCGCCTCCTGGCGGCGGAGTTTCGTCCCGTAAGCTTGCTTATGATTTTTTCCAGGGTAAGAGACTTCATATAGCAGAAGATGGGCACCGAAGGGCCACCAGGGGGCCCATGAGGCAGGGGGCGTGCCCAGTAGGGGTGGGCGCCCCCCCACCCTTGTGTCCAGGGTGTGGGCCCCCTCTGGTACTTTCTTTGCTCAATAATTCTTATTAATTCCAAAATTGACTTTCGTGGAGTTTCAGGACTTTTGGAACTGTGTAGAATAGGTTTCCAATATTTGTTCCTTTTCCAGCCCAGAATCCCAGCTGCCGACATTCTCCCTCTTCATGATAAAACCTTATAAAATAAGAGAGAATAGCCATAAGTATCGTGACATAACGTGTAATAACAACCCATGATGCAATAAATATCGATATAAAAGCATGATGCAAAATGGACGTATCAACTCCCCCAAGCTTAGACCTCGCTTGTCCTCAAGCGGAAGCCGATATCGGAAAATATGTCCACATGTTTAAAGATATAGGTGTCGATAAAAATAAAATACGGACATGAGGGCATCATGATTATTCTTATAACAACAACATATATAGATTTTGTCATATGATTTCTTATGCTCAAGTAACAATCTATTCACAATGTCAAGTATGAATCATAAACTTCATTGGGAACTAACAAACTATAATCTTAGTCATTGAAGCAATTGCAATTTATCATAACATCGGAAAGAGTAAAAAATAGAGCTTTTCAGCAAGTCCACATACTCAACTATCATATAGTCTTTTACAATTGCTAACACTCACGCAATACTTATGGTTATGGAGTTTTAATCGGACACAGAGAAAGATAGGGGCTTATAGTGTTGCCTCCCAACGTTTTATCTCAAGGGTAATGTCAACAATAATAGTTCATGCTAACTTACATCCAATTGGATATATATATATATATATATCAGGATCTTTCCAACACGAGGTGCTTGCCAAAGGATAAAATGAAAAAGGGAAAGGTGAGGATCACCTTGACTCTTGCATAAGGTAAAAGACATAAAGTAAAAGATAGACCCTTCACAGAGGGAAGCAGAGGTTTTCATGTGCTTTTAGGGTTGGATGCACAAAATATTAATGCAAAAGAACGTCACTTTATATTGCCACTTGTGATATGAACCTTTATTATGCAGTTTGTCGCTTTTATTACTTCCATATCACACGGTCGTATAAAGCTTATTTTCTCCGCACTAATAAGTCATACATATTTAGAGAGAAATTTTTATTGCTTACAACATGACAACTTACTTGAAGGATCGTAGTCAATCCATAGGTATGTATGGTGGACTCCTATGGCAAAACTGGGTTTAAGGATATTCAGAAGCACAAGCAGTATCTCTACTTGATGCAAGGAATTTGGCTAGCATGAGGGGGAAAGGCAAGCTCAACATGTTGGACGATCCATGACAATATACTTTAACTGAGATGTGAGAAAACATAACCCATTACGTTGTCTTCCTTGTCCAACATCAAATCTTTAGCATGTCATACTTTAATGAGTGCTCACAATCATAAAAGATGTCCAAGATAATATATTTATATGTGAGAACCTCTCTTTCTTTATTACTTCCTATTAATTGCAACGGTGACCAAAACTATGTTTGCCAACTCCCAACAACTTTTAAGCCCCATACTCTCTATGTGTGAAGTCATTACTATCCATAAGATCAATATGAACTCTTTTATTCTTTTTATTCTTTCTATTTTCTCAAGATCATAGCAAGATAGCAAAGCCCTTGACTCAACACTAATCTCTATTATATAGCTCACGAACTCGATTACATAGAGGGATCACAAAGCAAACTCAAAACTAAATCATACCAAAACTTTATTCTACTAGATCAAGATATTATCAAAAGGATCAAACTAAGAAAAACGGTAAAGATAGGAGTGTGATGGTGATATGATACTGGGGCACCTCCCCCAAGCTTGGCAGTTGCCAAGGGGAGTGCCCATACCCATGTGATTATGTCCTCGGAGGTGGTGAAGAAGGTGATGATGATGATGGATAGTCACACATTGAGCGTAGAAGCTCCTCCAGTTTGCGGATAATGCCCTTGAGTGCGATGATATGCTCCTTCAACAAAATATTTTCCTGTGTGAGATACTTGTTTTGTATACGAGCTAACTCAATCATCTTGAAAGCTTCAATCTCAGTTGGGGTAAAGAGGTTAGGTAGAGGTTGAGGGATGTTTTCTTCTCCCGCTGCCGGAGCTTGATCCTCCATGGCCTTCTTGATCCCTTCATCCTTGTTGATCTCCTTTGGTTCTTCTCTTTTCAGTTCTATCTTCAATAGCCAAGCATTCTTGTCTTCATTGTTGGAGGAGGGTGACGTCATGATGCTCTAGATCTGTCTGAAAAACAGCTCGAAACAAAGATAGAGGATTTTTGCGTGATACGGTGGTCAAAACCTTCGGGAGATTATATAATGAATTTTTACCGACCAAAAGAAGTATCGTGCAAGAAAATGGAGTTCGGAAAGTACACGAGGTGCCCACGAGGCAGGGGGCGCGCCCAGTAAGGATGGGTGCACCCTCCACCCTCGTGGAGGCCTCGTGTCCTTCCCGGACTACTTCTTATTTTCCTAAATTCTTAAATATTCCAAAAAGGAGAAAAATTGCTATTAGAATTGTTTTGGAGTCAGTTTACTTACCATACCATATACCTATTCCTTTTTGTACTCTGAAACGTTCTGGAAAGTGTCCCTTATGTATTCCTCCGAGGTTACAGTCTCAATGATATTAGTTTCAACATTTATAGGATTACCTGAGATATAATGTTTGATTCTTTGACCGTTCACCACCTTCGGACTTGTGCCTTCAAAGTTGTTGATCTTTATGGAACTGGAATGATAGACTTCCTGGATAACATAAGGGCCTTCCCATTTAGAGAGAAGTTTTCCTGCAAAAAATCTTAAACAAGAGTTGAATAGCAACACATAATCACCTACGTTAAAATCACGCTTTTGTATCCTTTTGTCATGCCATCTTTTAACTTTTTCTTTGAACAACTTGGCATTCTCATAGGCTTGGGTTCTCCATTGATCAAGTGAGCTGATATCAAATAACCTCTTCTCACCGGCAAGTTTGAAGTCATAGTTGAGCTCTTTAATAACCCAATATGCCTTATGTTCAAGTTCAAGAGGAAAGTGACATGCTTTTCCATAAACCATCTTATACGGAGACATACCCATAGGATTTTTATATGCAATTCTATAGGCCCATAATGCATCATCAAGTTTCTTGGACCAATTCTTTCTAGATCTATTAGCAGTCTTTTGCAAAATTAATTTGAGCTCTCTATTGCTCAATTCTACTTGACCACTAGACTGTGGGTGATAAGGAGATGCAATTCTATGATTAACATCATACTTAGCAAGCATTTTACGGAATGCACCATGAATAAAATGTGAACCACCATCAGTCATGAGATATCTAGGGACTCCAAACCTCAGAAAAATAACTTCTTTAAGCATCTTAATAGAGGTGTTATGATCAGCACTACTAGTTGGAATAGCTTCTACCCACTTAGTAACGTAATCAACAACAACTAGAATATGTGTATATCCATTAGAGGTAGGAAAAGGTCCCATATAATTAAAGCCCCAAACATCAAACAGTTCAATAAGAAGAGAATAATTCATAGGCATTTCTTGACGTCTACTAATATTACCAATTCTTTGACATTCATCACAAGACAAGACAAACTTACGCGCATCTTTGAAGAGAGTAGGCCAATAAAAACCGGATTGCAATACCTTATGTGCAGTTCTATCTCCATCGTGGTGTCCTCCATATGGTTCGGAGTGACACTTGCGTAGGATCTGTTCCTGTTCATGCTCAGGTACACAACGTCTAATAACACCATCTACTCCTTCTTTATAAAGGTGTGGGTCATCCCAGAAGTAATGTCTTAAATCATAAAAGAACTTTTTCTTTTGCTAGTATGTGAAACTAGGTGGTATAAATTTAGCAACAATATAATTAGCATAATCAGCATACCATGGAGCAGTACGAGAAGCATTAATGACCACTAATTGTTAAGAAAGCTATCATCAATAGGTAGTGGGTCATCAAGAACATTCTCTAACCTAGGCAAGTTGTTTGGAATGGGGTTCTCAGCTCCCTTTCTATAAATAATATGCAAATCAAATTCTTGGAGCAAGAGAACCCATCTAATAAGTCTAGGCTTAGCATCTTTCTTTTCCATAAGATATTTAATAGCAACATGATCAGTGTGAATAGTTACTTTAGAATCAACAATATAAGGTCTGAACTTATCACATGCAAATACAACTGCTAAGAATTCTTTTTCAGTGGTAGCATAATTTCTCCGGGCAGTGTCAAGATTTTCACTAGCATACTGGATAACATTTAATTTCTTATCAACTCTTTGCCCTAGAACAACACCTACAGCATAATCACTAGCATCACACATAATTTCAAAGGGTAAATACCAATCAGGTGGCTGAACAATAGGTGTAGTGATCAAAGCTTTCTTAAGTATTTCAAATGCTTCTACACAATCATCATCAAAGACAAAAGGAATATCTTTTTGTTATAGATTAGTCAGAGGCCTAGAGATTTTAGAAAAGTCCTTAATGAACCTCCTATAAAAACCGGCATGACCAAGGAAACTTCTTATACCTTTAATGTCCTTGGGACATGGCATCTTTTCAATAGCGTCAACTTTAGCTTTATCAACTTCAATACCTCTTTCAGAAATTTTATGCCCCAAGACAATGCCTTCATTAACCATAAAGTGGCACTTTTCCCAATTCAAGATGAGACTAGTGTCTTCACATCTCTGCAAAACTTGATCAAGGTTGCTCAAGCAATCATCAAAAGAGGATCCATAAACGCATAAGTCATCCATGAATACCTCACAAATCTTTTCACAGAAGTCAGAGAATATAGCCATCATGCATCTTTGAAAGGTAGCAGGTGCATTATATAAACCAAAAGGCATATGTCTATAAGCAAAAGTACTGAAAGGGCAAGTAAAAGTGGTCTTTGATTGATCGTCCACTGACACAGGTATTTGAGAGAAACCAGAATAACCATCTAGAAAGCAGAAATGTGTATGTTTGGATAGTATTTCTAGCATTTGATCGATAAAAGTTAAAGGGTAATGATCTTTCTTAGTAGCTTTATTTAATTTATGGAAATCAATTACCATCCTATAACCTATAATAATTCTTTGCATAATCAATTCATCTTTATCATTAGGAACTATAGTAATACCTCCCTTCTTAGGGACGCAATGGACAAGACTTACCCAATCACTATCAGCAACATGATAAATTATCCTTGCCTCAAGGAGCTTTAGTATCTCCTTTCTTACCACTTCTTTCATCTTAGGATTTAACCATCGTTGATGATCTCTAACTGGTTTGGAGCCTTCGTCCAATTTAATTTTGTGTTGGCATAGAGTGGGACTAATGCCCTTAAGATCATCGAGAGTATATCCAATAGCAGAACAGTGCTTCTTCAGAGTTTTCAATAATCTTTCCTCTTCCTGCTCTAAAGGTTAGCACTAATAATAACAGGATATATCTTCTTTTCCTCAAGATAAGCATATTTAAGATTATCAGGTAATGGTTTAAGGTCAAACACGGGATCACCCTTGGGTGGAGGGGGATCCCCTAGGATTTCAACAAGCAAGTTGTGTTTTAGAATAGGACCCTGTTGAAAGAATACTTCATCTATCTCCCTTCTTTCATTCATAAACATATCATTTTCATGGTCTAGCAAATATTGTTCTAAAGGATCAGTAGGAGGCACGACAATAGAAGCAAGACCAATAATTTCATCTTTACTAGGCAATTCTTTATCATGGGATTGTCTACGAAACTTAGCAAAATTAAACTCATGAGACATATCCCGTAAGCCAATTGTAACAACATCCTTTTTGCAATCAATCTTAGCATTAACAGTATTCAAGAAGGGTCTACCAAATATAATGGGACAAAAGCTATCTTGTGGGGAACCAAGAACAAGAAAATCAGCAGGATATTTAACTTTCCCACACAAGACTTCAACATCTCTAACAATCCCAAATGGTGAAATAGTATCTCTATTTGCAAGCTTAATAGTAACATCAATATCTTCTAACTCAGGGGTGCGATATCATGCATAATTTCTTTATATAGGGAAATATGTATTGCACTAGCACTAGCACCCATATCACATAAGCCATGATAACAATGATATCCTATTTTAACAGAAATAACAGGCATGCCTACAACAGGTCTATGTATCTTAGCATCGGGTCTAGCAATATTAGCAGATTCCTCACAGAAGTAAATAACATGCCCATCTATATTATCAGCCAAGAGATCTTTAACCATAGCAATACTAGGTTCAACTTTAATTTGCTCAGGGGGTGTATATGTTCTAGTATTACTCTTATGAACAACAGTTGAAGCTTTAGCATGATCCTTTATCCTAACAGGGAAAGGTGGTTTCTCAACATAAGTAGTAGGAACAATAGGATCCTTATAAGTGATAGTCTTTTCTTCAACCGTAACAGGTGCAACTACTTTTACTTCGATGGGAGGATTATATTTAAACCACTTCTCCTTAGGGAGATCAACGTGAGTAGCAAAAGATTCACAGAAAGAAGGTACTATCTCAAAGTCAAGTCCATATTTAGTGCTAAATCCGCGAAAAGCATCGGTATCCATAAAAGATTTAACACAATCAAACTTAGGTGTCATACCTGACTCCTTACCATCGTCGGGACCCCAATCTTCAGAGTTGCGTTTAATTATTTCCAATAAGTCCCACTTGAATTCAATAGTCTTAAACATATAAGAGCCAGCACAGGAAGTATCAAGCATGGTGCGATCATTGAGAGAAAGCCGAGCATAATTTTTTTGAATAATCATTTCTCTTAAGAGCTCATGATTGGGGCATGAATATAACATTGACTTAAGCATCCCCCAAGCTTGAGCGATGCTTTCTCCTTCGCGAGGCCAAAAATTATATATATAATTACGATCACGATGAACAAGATGCATAGGATAAAACTTCTGGTGAAATTCCAGCTTCAATCGTTTATAGTCCCAAGATCCCGTATCATCACATAGCCTATACCATGTCAATGCATCTCCCTTCAAAGATAAAGGGAAGACCTTCCTCTTAACAACATCATCGAGTATACCTGCAAGCTTAAATAATCCACAAACTTCATCCACGTAGATAAGGTGTAAATCGGGATGTAATGTTCCATCTCCTGCAAAGGGATTAGCTAGCAGTTTCTCTAGGAATTTGAAAGTAAACATTTTCAGTAGGTTCAGTAGGATGAGGAGCAACTCTTTGCTCTACTGGTCGGGGCGAAGATGCCCTGAACAAGCCCCTCAAAGGATTAGTTTCTGTAGTAACAAGTGACAGTAAATTTCAGCACACTATATAAATGTTTCCTTACCAAGTTCCACTCACCAAAGGCGCTTCACTCCCCGGCAACGACGCTAGAAAAGAGTCTTGATGACCCACAAGTATAAGGGATCTATCGTAGTCCTTTCGATAAGTAAGAGTGTCAAACCCAACGAGGAGCAGAAGGAAATGACAAGCGGTTTTCAGTAAGGTATTCTCTGCAAGCACTGAAATTGTAGGTAACAGATAGTTTTGTGATAAGATAATTTGTAATGGGTAACAAGCAATGAAAGTAAATAAGGTGCAGCAAGGTGGCCCAATCCTTTTTGTAGCAAAGGACAAGCCTAGATAAATTCTTATAATGAGAAAAGCGCTCCCGAGGACACATGGGAATTATCATCAAGCTAGTTTTCATCACGCTCATATGATTCGCGTTCGGTACTTTGATAACTTGATATGTGGGTGGACCGGTGCTTGGGTGCTGTCCTTTCTTGGACAAGCATCCCACTTGTGATTAACCCCTATTGCAAGCATCCGCAACTACAAAAGAAGTATTAAGGTAAACCTAACCATAGCATGAAACTAGTGGATCCAAATGAGCCCCTTACGAAGCAACGCATAAACTAGGGTTTAAGCTTCTGTCACTCTAGCAACCCATCATCTACTTATTACTTCCCAATGCCTTCCTCTAGGCCCAAATAATGGTGAAGTGTCATGTAGTCGAGGTTCACATAACACCACTAGAGGAGAGACAACATACATCTCATCAAAATATCGAACGAATACCAAATTCACATGACTACTAATAGAAAGACTTCACCCATGTCCTCAGGAACAAGCGTAACTACTCACAAAGCATATTCATGTTTATGATCAGAGGAGTATTAATGTGCATTAAGGATCTGAACATATGATCTTCCACCAAATAAACCAATTAGCATCAACTACAAGGAGTAATCAACACTACTAGCAACCCACATGTACCAATTTGTTGTTTTGATACAAGATTGGATAAAAGAGATGAACTAGGGTTTGAGAGGAGATGGTGCTGGTGAAGATGTTGATGGAGATTGACCCCCTCCCGATGAGAGGATCGTTGGTGGTGACGATGGTGATGATTTCCCTCTCTCGAAGGGAAGTTTCCCCGACAGAACAGCTCTGCCGGAGCCCTAGATTGGTTCCGCCAAGCACTAGTGCAGAACCGACCTTTAGTGTCGGTTCGTAACGGCCTTTAGTACCGGTTCGTAACGGCCTTTAGTGCCGGTTTGCCAACCGGCACTAAAGAGTGGGGACTAAAGGCCCCCCCCCTTTAGTACCGGTTCGTCACGAACTGGCGCTAAAGGGACACCACGTGGCACGAGCCAGACCCGTGTGCGCGTAGGACATTAGTACCGGTTGGTAACACCAACCGGTACTAAATGTTTGGTGGGTTTTTTGCTTTATTTTCCATTCCATTTTTTTTGTTTGCTGGTATTTCACAATACTACAAATTTTACACGTTATGCATATATATAAATAGATTTTCTCGTACGTAGAACCGCATATATATATATCATCAAATGTCTCACAACCAACACCATTAATTATTCACACATACGCATGTATATACATATACAATTTCTCCTACATATGTTGCCTTGGTGCCTCCGGAGCACGATGACAAGTGGTTCATGGGGGCGGTAGTGGGTAATAGTATTCTCCTTTGGGATCTATGACCTGGTCGAGCAAAAATACGGCTATTTCCTCTTGAAGTGCTAGTATGCGGTCCGATGGTAGGAGCTTATCCCGCACCTCCCTGAACTGTTAAGAAGGATCAATATGCATGTGTGTTAGTTGTGTGACTAGATATCGATAATGGTGTGAATAGTGTTCTGACAAACATACCTAGTCTTGTCTATCAGATCTGCTCCTTTCGGACGTCATCATGCGAATGTTCTCGCAAACGTAGAATGCACACAGATTATTCCCCGACGCCTGCTTCAGGGCCTTTACGAGAATGGAATTGAATCAGATAATGATTAATCAAGCATGATAATTAATTAATAATATTGAAACAAGAATTAAAGAGATGGTAGCTAGCTAGTACTACTTAATTACTTACCTTTGGTCGATGCCAAAACAACTTTTGTTTCCAGTCGCCTGGAGTCACCTTGATGAACTTTGCCCATGCCCTGCCCGCCGGCAAAGAAAATTAGTAAAGGGGTTATTAAATAGTTCATATCAGGAAATGATGAACTAATAATAGGCCGAAATATATATAGTTAATAATGATTGAAATTACCTGTTGACTATCCCCTTCACGATGGTGAAGTCTTTATCTTCTTTAGTTAGTGAGTCTAGTAATTCAACTTTTCCTTCCTCAACTTGCATGGGCACACGTTTGCATGTCTTAATTAAGTTGGCATGTGCATAAAATTAATCAACTACCGTAAACCGTATACACTTAATTATTAACATCTAGCTAGCTAGTAAGCAAAAACAGAATTTGTAGTACAAGATAGTGTGACTCACGGGAAGTTGTAAGGAAGTAGTATATCTTCATTGCTATTGAGGCGCTTCAAGAACTCTAGCATGCTTTCCTCTACACTTGCTTGATAAAATGGAAGCTTCCATATGTCCTCATTAATGGTATTTGGGTCAATGAACCCAATGCCATAGCGTCCAGATTTTTTCATTTCATACATCTTCATCCTGCATATAATACCACAGAAAAGAATATAGTGAGGATAATTACATGTAATGATTGATCAAAATTATCAATACATAACTAGCTTGAGACTTAAACTACAGAAAGAAATCACTTACAGACAATAGCAACTGACGATAGACATGTCGAGTGCGTCTTGATTGTAAAACTGAAATAGTTCTGGATACTCAATGGCAGAGCTTTCTCATGGTAATAATGCTCCTCCTTGACATTCACCATGAGGGACACTCGATTGGAAATCTTGGTAATGTTCATGTACCATTGATGCAATTCATACATTCTCGTTGGGAGGTCCTTGACCTTGTCTGGATGGACCAAAGGTTGGCCCCGGACATATTTCCATTTTATTTCCGATTCTCTAAGCGGAGACATGGGCTTGATTTTGAGGAGTTGTCCAACAGAGATCTTGAGCATTTCAGCCTGCATTATATGCTCCTCCGTTATTACCACATCGCCCTGCTGGGGAACACTAATGGTTTGCCCACAATAATATTTGGCGCGCGTACTCCTCTCATGTGTTATTGGCACAACAAGCAGGGGGGTCGCTTGCGCCGCCTGTTCTCCCAGCTGGGGAACGGTTTTCCCGCATTTTTTGCCAGCTGCTTGTTGGCTCGAGCTCGAGCTCGCTTCCTTCTGTAGCCGTGCTCGATGTAGCTTCATGATTTGATGCTCATAGTCCGAGTCAACAGGCTTGGGAGCTGGTGCTCTAGCCATACGAATGAAGTGGTCAATCGTTTTCTCAGGCACTTTCTCCTTTGGCAGCGGTGCCGGTTTCGGCCCAAAATGGGCGTCCACTTGGGCCTACACTATGGCTGTGTTTTGCTCCTCGGTCATGTCGTAAGGCCTCTGAGGAAGAGGAGCGAGGCTTAGACTATATTTATATCGCTTGTCTCCGCCTGTACTTCCTGTACTACCTCGACTCGTACCGCTATGCACCATAGCTGTGGCGTGTCTCTTCTGCGATTGCTGAGATGGCGGAGACGGCTGACGTGGCTGACGCTGTGCCGGACTTGAAGCAGGAGGAGTGGCCTGACGCTGTGCCGGACCTGAAGGAGGAGGAGTCTGCTCAAGCGTTCGGGGACTTGGAGGAGGTGGCGGACTTCGAGGAGGAGTCGGCTCATGCGTTTGTGGACTTGGAGGAGCGGGAGTCTGCTGACTCGGTGGCGGACTTCGAGGAGTCGGTAGACGACGCAGTGTCGGTGGACTTGGAAAGATGATGCAATCCTTTCTCCATAGGATGATACGATGTACGGCATCTCCCAGTGTGCGCTCGCCGTCACCTCCAGCAATGTCAAGTACTAGCATCGAATATGGCTCCACCACTTCATCAACCATGACACGAGCATAGCCCTCTGGAATCGGGATGCAATGGAAGGTTACTTCAGGGGTAATTGTGAAAGCAACGCCGTCTGCCACCTTCATGCATATGTTCTTCATTTTGGAGTGTAGCTCACAGTAAGTGTTCTCTATGATGTCATCCACAGGGTGGTATGTATCCAGCAGTGTGTCGCCCGGGGCAGAACCAACGCTGCTTCTCGGCATGGATGGTACGGTGCTATCCAATGATGGACGATCATCCACTTGTTGCTGCCGCTGCTGAGACCCCCTTTCCTGGCTAAGTGAGTCGATCTGCTGCTGCTGCAGCTGAAATTTGAGTGCCAAGTCCGCGTGCCTTGCTTCTAGGCCTTGAAGGTGTTCTGCGTCCTGCTTCCTCTGCTCTTCCTCCAGCTTCCTCTTCTTCTCCTCCTCCATCTTCTTTCTTGCACGGGACCTGTAGTCGTCATTCCAGTCCGAAAAGCCCTCATACCAAGGAATAACGCCCATGCCTCGTGTTCTTCCCGGGTGTTCAGGATTTCCCAGGGCACGCGTAAGCTCGTCGTTCTCTCTGTTGGGCGTGAACACCCCCGCTCGAGCTTCTTCTATTGCGTCAAGTATCTTTTGTTCGGCTCCTTTTAGACTTGCCTTCTTCAAAACTAGTCCTGTCTTCGGGTCCAACGCCCCCCATGCGCATAGAACCAAGTTCTACACCTGGGGGGGGGGCAGCTCCTAGTAATCGGAGTGACCCCTGCACCCTCCATCTCTTGCTCAGACTTATCCCACTTAGGCATTCCCACCGCGTAGCCACCTGGACCCAGCCTATGGAACTGTATCTTTTTTTGTGGCATTGGCCTTGTTTTTTATCGACCGTTCCTTAGATATTTCTGAATCCTTAAATTTCACGAAATCGTCCCAGTGTTCTCTTTGCTTCTCCAGTGTTCCCGTGAATTCTGGAGTCTTCCTTTTTGCAGCGAGGTAGTTGGCCCATACAGTTTTCTTGTGGGTGTTGAATGCAATTGCCATCTTCTTAAGAGCAGCGCCCTTCACTTTGTCCACATCTGCTTTAGTGAAATAATCTGTGTTGGAAATATGCCCTAGAGGCAATAATAAAAGGATTATTATTATATTTCCTTGTTCATGATAATTGTCTTTTATTCATGCTATAATTGTATTATCCGGAAATCGTAATACACGTGTGAATACATAGACCACAATACGTCCCTAGAAAGCCTCTAGTTGACTAGCTCGTTGGTCAACGGATAGTCATGGTTTCCTGACTATGGACATTAGATGTCGTTGACAACGGGATCACATCATTAGGAGAATGATGTGATGAACAAGACCCAATCCTAAGCATAGCACAAGATCATGTAGTTCGTTTTGCTAGAGCTTTTCCAATGTCAAGTATCTTTTCCTTAGACCATGAGATCGTGTAACTCCCGGATACCGTAGGAGTGCTTTGGCTGTACCAAATGTCACAACGTAACTGGGTGACTATAAACGTGCACTACAGGTATCTCCGAAAGTGTCTGTTGGGTTGACACGGATCGAGACTAGGATTTGTCACTCCGTATGACGGAGAGGTATCTCTGGGCCCACTCGGTAATGCATCATCATAATGAGCTCAAAGTGACCAAGTGTTTGGTCACGGGATCATGCATTACGGTACGAGTAAAAGTGACTTGCCGGTAACGAGACTGAACGAGGTATTGGGATACCAACGATCGAGTCTCGGGCAAGTAACGTACCGTTTGACAAAGGGAATTGTATGCGGGGTTGATTGAATCCTCGACATCGTTGTTCATCCGATGAGATCATCAAGGAACATGTGGGAGCCAACATGGGTATCCAGATCCCGCTGTTGGTTATTGACCGGAGAGCCGTCTCGGTCATGTCTGCATGTTTCCCGAACCCGTAGGGTCTACACACTTAAGGTTCGGTGACGCTAGGGTTATTAGGAAGACTTGTATGTGATTACCGAATGTTGTCCGGAGTGCCAGATGAGATCCCGGACGTCACGAGGAGTTCCGGAATGGTCCGGAGGTAAAGATTTATATATGGGAAGTTGTGATACGGTCATCGGAAAGTTTCGGGGGCATATCGGTATTGTACCGGGGCCACCGGAGGGGTTCCGAGGGTCCACCGGGAGGGGCCACCCCTCTCGGAGGGCCTCATGGGCCGTAGGGGGCAGGGAACCAGCCCCTGGAGGGCTGGGCGCGCCCCCCCTCTTGGGCCCATGCGCCTAGGGTTGGGGGGAAACCCTAGTGGGGGCGCCCCCCTTGCTTGGGGGGCAAGCCCCCTCCCTTGGCCGCTGCCCCCCCTCTAGATCTCATCTAGAGGGGACCGCCCCCCTTCCCCCTTCCCCTATAAATAGAGGGGCGAGGGGAGGGCTGCACACAACATCCAAGGCGCAGCCCCTCCCCTCCCCAACACCTCTCCTCCTCCGTTAAGTGCTTGGCGAAGCCCTGTCGGAGTACTGCCTCTCCACCATCACCACGCCATCGTGCTGCTGCTGGAGCCTTCTTCCTCAACCTCTCCTTTCCCCTTGCTGGATCAAGAAGGAGGAGACGTCATCTGCTCCATGCGTGTGTTGAACGTGGAGGTGATGTCCGTTCGGCACTTGGTCATCGGTGATTTGGATCACGGCGAGTACGACTCCATCATCCCCGTTCTCTTGAACGCTTCCGCTCGCGATCTACAAAGGTATGTAGATGCACTCCTATCACTCGTTGCTTAGATGAACTCATAGATGGATCTTGGTGAAACCGTAGGAAAAAATTTATTTTCTGCAACGTTCCACAACAATCTGGTAGGGTGAAATGTTCCATCAGAGAATCCCAAAGGTCTTGTTTGGCTCTGTCGTCGACCCAAGTAACACCTGGACATTTAGTCTTTGGCTCTTTCCATTCTTGAATGGACATCGGGAGTTTGTCCTTCACAAGAACTCCGCACTGACGAGTCCACTTGTTTGCAATGTTCTTAGGCGTCAAGGGTTCGCCACTAGGTTTGAGGATTCGATGTTGTACTTTACACCGTCCTTCAACAATCTACTCGGGCCTTGCTTTGTCCTGCTGTGTGTAGAAGCAGATTTGCTCGATCCGGAGGGCTGAAAGAAGAAGATCGATTCGTTCATATATCTTAAAAAAACATGTGATGATCACCAGATGCCTGCTTATATAAATATACCTCGCCGGTAGTCTTTGTTATTTGAAGATCAACATTCTCTGTGTCATCATAAACATTGTTTGTGTCATCATAATCATAATCATAGTTCATGACTTCATCGGCTCGGTCATCGAGATCGAATATCTTTTCATCACCCTCTCTGGTATTGTTCAGATATTGGGAGCCGTCATCTGCTTCATTCAGATCATCTAGCCTGCCAGGGCTGCGTATGATGTCGAACAATTCCTCTTCTCTGTCTCTGCCGGTATTGTCCGCCATAGCTTTTACTTAACTAATACAGAAGAAATATAGAACAATTTAGTATTCAAATTACAATGCATGGATGCAATCAATAAGGAAAAACTGAATCATATAAATTAGCAATATATATGCATCGTCTCGATTAATATATAATCTCGAATATACATCATCGTCTCGAATAATATATATAATCTCGAATACATCATCTTGAATATTGTATATCAAATACATGACTGGCTAGGTACCTAATAAAGATCGAGTACTACAGAAGAATCTAGGGCAGCACTCGCGGTTCCTAGGGCGCGGGCGGTGGACACCCAAAGAGAAGGAACCATCACAGGATCATATCTCCGGTCATCTGCCCAAAGAACCTGCCAAGTAGTGGAAAACCTGACGTCGTCCATAGCAGCCATGTAGCGATGGACGTGCTCGTCTTCCTCCCTGACACGGCGACGCACCACCTCCGGCGGGGCCGGCTACCTCTGCACCGAATGTGGCCCACGCGAACGCCACCAAAGGAGATCAGGGTCGATGATGGGACCCGAGGCGGGTTCCTCACCAAGCGGCGCGCCCCTCCAGGTAGCACCTCCCAGTGCCAGCCCGGCGGAGCCCAGTCCCGGACATGGGTCCTCTGAAGCATGACGTCGTCACGAACGGGTCGACGGCGAGGATGCGGGCCGGGCATACCATCGAGAACAAATACTATATGCCCGCAAAAAGTAACATTAATCTAACATTCTATATGCAAATTCTAACAATTTGACATTAATATAATTCATCTAACTAAAACTAATTCTAAAATTTCTAACATTTCTGATTATATAACTAACATTTCTAATATTTCTATAACTAAAAAACAGAAAAATTGCTAACATTTTTATAAATTTTTCTTTAACTAAAAAATAGGAAACAATTATAACATTTCTAATATTTCTATAACTAAAAAAGAGGAAAAAATTATAACATTTCTATATAACTAACATTTCTAAAAATATTTCTATAACTACAAAACAGAATAATTTCTAACATTTCTATAACTAAAAAACAGAAAAAATTCTATAATGTGTGTGTGTGTATGTGTGTGTGTGTGTGTGTGTGTGTGAACATGGCGGCCAGGGTGAGCTCACCGGCGAGGCGACAACGGGGCGATGGGACGGGGCGGCGACGACGGGGCGGGGCGCGGCGACGGGGCGGTCGAGGCGCGGGGACGGGGACGGGGACGGCCGGGGCGGCGATGTCGACGGGGGCGGCGACGAGGGGCGGGGATGGCCGGGGTCGGCAATGAGGGGCGGGGGCGGCGACGTCGACGGGGAGCAGGGCGGCGCGACGAAGGGAAGAAACAGAGAGGAACAGTTATTTTTTCTACTGTTGTATATATAGGATGGACCTTTAGTACCGGTTGGTGCCATGACCTGGTACTAAAGGTTTGTTTTGGCCAGGCCAAGCGGCGGGAAGCACCCCCCTTTAGTACCGGGTGGTGGCTCCAACCGGTACTAAAGACCCCCCTTTAGTACCGGTTGGTGCCACGACCCGGTACTAAAGGGGTACGTTGGCGCAGTGCGGTGCGGCAAGTTTAGTCCCACCTCGCTAGTCGAAGGGCTACCGCACTGGTTTATAAGCCCCAGTGTGGTAGCTCTCTCGAGCACCTCTCCTAAGCAGGCCTACTGGGCCTACCTGTTCATTGCTGCCCTGTGGGCCTACTGGGCCTTTGCGGGCCTGCATCCTGGCCCAACAGAAGGTTGTGTTTCTAGTCGTATGCAGGCCGCTTTGGCCCAGTAGGCGGGCTTTTTTATTTTCTTAATTTTTTTTGCTTTTTTTGTTTTATTTATTTTTGAGTTGTTTTTTTGCTGTATTTAGAGTTTCTTTCTGAATATTTTTGCTTTAGGTACAAAAAATTACAAACTTTCTATTAGTGCCGGTAGTTTTCAAATTTGAATAGTTTAAATTTTGAATTATTTGAAATTTGTGTGAATCACTAGTTTGTGAATAACTTAACTTTGAAAAAAGATTTTTCAGTGATTATTTTTTCTTATGTTTAATATTATTGTGTTTTATCATTATATTCAATTTGATAATGCTTAGGTTATTTAAAAAATGAAATGCCTTTGTAACAGATGAGTTTTCGTCCGAAACTCTGATACTTCGGAAGAGATAGTAAATGCATGAAAGAATTTGTTTGCACATAAAATTTCTTCGCGTTTCAAATGCCAAAACATATAACTACCCTAACTATTACAGAGATTCCCTCCTGGGTGTGAAATACAGAAGAAAGTGATGATAGTGAAGCCGATCACATCCCGGATCTTTGGGTGTGAAAATTTTTCTTCGCGTGTGTCCCTTTGCACCGTAGCCATGGAAAATCTTCATCATTTAACTGGATGCTCGGGTCAATATTCACTGCGAATGGAGTAATTTCATCAAACTTTTCATAATCTTCTGACATGTCTGTCTTGTCATCCACTCCCATGATGTTTCTTTTCCCTGAAAGAACTATGTGGCGCTTTGGCTTGTCGTATGATCCATTCGCTTCCTTATCTTTTCTTTTTCTCGGCCTGGTAGACATGTCTTTCACATCAAAAACCTGCGCCACATCATTGGCTAGGATGAATGGTTCTTCTGCATACGCAAGATTGTTGAGATCCACTGTTGTCATTCCATACTGCGGGTCTTCCATTACCCCGCCTCGTGTCATATTGACCCATTTGCACCGAAACAAAGGGACCTTCAAACCACCTGCATAGTTAAGTTCCCATATGTCCTCTATGTAACCATAATATGTTTCCTTTCCCGTGTTGGTTGTTGCATCAAAGCGGACACCACTGTTTTGGTTGGTGCTCTTCTTATCTTGGGCGATCGTGTAAAATGTATTCCCATTTATCTCGTACCCTTTGAAAGTCATTATATTCGAAGATGGTAACTGGGACAACGAGTATAGGTCATCTTCAATATCGCCATCGTGCATGGCACTTTTCTGCAACCAACCGGCGAAAGTCCTCATTTGTTCATGTGTAATCCAGTTGTCAGACTTGTCCGGGTGTTTGGAGTGTAGAAAATTCTTGTGTTCCTCCATATACGGAGCCACCAAGACGGAATTCTGTAGAACTGTGTAGTGTGCTTCAGTGAGAGAATGCCCGTCCATACATATTATTTGATCCCCTCCTAGCGTGCCTTTTCCATCTAGTCTGCCCTTATGCCGCGATTCAGGAACACCAATCGGCTTAAGGTCAGGAATAAAGTCAATACAAAACTCAATGACCTCCTCAGTTTCATGACCCTTCGCGATGCTTCCTTCTGGCCTAGCACGGTTATGAACATATTTCTTCAAGACTCCCATGAACCTCTCAAAGGGGAATATATTGTGTAGAAATACAGGACCCAAAACGTTAATCTCTTCGCAAAGGTGAACTAGGACGTGCGTCATGATGTTGAAGAAGGATGGTGGGAACACCAACTCAAAACTGACAAGACATTGCACCAAATCATTCTGTAACCTTGGTATGATTTCTAGATCGATTACCTTCTGAGAGATGGCATTGAGGAATACACATAGCTTCACAATGGCTAATCGAACATTTTTCGGTAGAAGCCCCCTCAATGCAACCGGATGCAGTTGCGTCATAATCACGTGGCAGTCATGAGACTTTAGGTTCTGGAACCTTTTCTCTGCCATATTTATTATTCCCTTTATATTCAACGAGAAGCCAGACGGTACCTTCATGCTGAGCAGGCATTCAAAGAAGATTTCCTTCTCTTCTTTGGTAAGAGCGTAGCTGGCCTGACCCTGATGTATGCCGTCTTTTCCGTGCATACGTTGCTGGTCCTCCAGTGCCTCTGGTGTATCTTTTGTCTTCCCATACACGCCCAAGAAGCCAATCAGGGTCACGCAAAGATTCTTCGTCACGTGCATCATGTCGATTGCGGAGCGGACCTCTAGGTCTTTCCAATATGGCAGGTCCCAAAATATAGATGGTAGGAGCTATGACCTGGTCGCGCGTCCGTCAGCGTCCTTCAGCGTCCTTCGGCATGGGCGCGCGTCCGTCAGCGTCCTTCGGAACAGGTTGTCCGCCAGGACCCTTTCCAAAGATTACCTTCAAATCCTTGACCATATCATGTACATCAGCACCAGTACGGTGGTGAGGCTTCGTCCGGTGATCCGCCTCACCTTTGAAATGCTTGTGTTTCTTTCTTACGGGATGCCTGCTCGGAATAAATCGACGATGTCCCAGGTACACATTCTTCCTACAACTCTCCAAATATATACTGTCAATATCATCCAAACAGTGCGTGCATCTGCGATATCCCTTGTTTGTCTGTCCTGAAAGGTTACTGAGAGCAGGCCAATCATTGATGGTCACGAACAACAACACCTTTAGGTCAAATTCTTCCTGTCCGTGCTCATCCCACGCACGTACACCTGTTCCATTCCACAGCTGTAATAGTTCTTCAACTAATGGCCTTAGGTACACATCAATGTCGTTGCCGGGTTGCTTAGGGCCTTGGATGAGCACTGGCATCATAATGAACTTCCGCTTCATGCACAACCAAGGAGGAAGGTTATACAAACACAGAGTCACAGGCCACGTGCTATGGTTGCTGCTCTGCTCCCCAAAAGGATTAATCCCATATGCGCTTAGACCAAACCATACGTTCCTTGGGTCACCTGCAAACTCCTCCCTGTACTTTCTCTCGATTTTTCTCCACTGCGAACCGTCAGTGGGTACTCTCAACTTTCCGTCTTTATTACGGTATTCTCTGTGCCACCGCATCGCCTTCGCATGCTCTTTGTTTTGAAACAAACGTTTCAACCATGGTATTATAGGAGCATACCACATCACCTTGGCAGGAATCTTCTTCCTGGGGCGCTCGCCCTCGACATCACCAGGGTCATCGCAACTGATCTTATAACGCAATGCAACACATACCGGGCAAGCGTTCAAATCCTCGTACGCACCGCGGTAGAGGATGCAGTCATTAGGGCATGCATGTATCTTCTGCACCTCTAACCCTAGAGGGCAAACAGCCTTCTTTGCTTCATACGTACTCTCGGGCAATTCGTTGTCCTTTGGAAGCATATTCTTTATCATTACCAGCAACTTTCCAAATCCCTTGTCAGATACACCATTCTCTGCCTTCCATTGCAGCAATTCCAGTGTGGTGCCCAACTTTTTTTGTCAGCTTCGCAATTCGGGTACAACAATTTCTTGTGATCCTCTAACATGCGCTGCAACTTCTTTCTCTCCAAATCACTTGCACAGTTTCTCTTTGCATCGGCAATGGCCCGACCTAGATCATCAGCGGGCTCATCTGATGCCTCTTCTTCAGCTTGTTCCCGCATTGCCGGCTCAGCTTCTTCCTCCATTGTTGTATCATCGTATTCAGGGAACCCATGGCCAGGATAGATGTCGTCGTCCTCTTCTTCTTCATTGTCTTCCATCATAACCCCTCTTTCTCCGTGCTTGGTCCAAACATTATAGTGGGGCATGAAACCGGAC
Source organism: Triticum aestivum (assembly GCF_018294505.1). Lineage (NCBI taxonomy): Eukaryota > Viridiplantae > Streptophyta > Magnoliopsida > Poales > Poaceae > Triticum > Triticum aestivum. The sequence goes on from NC_057807.1 coordinate 707,809,270, forward strand.
TCAAATAGGTGGACGTGAATGGTTCTTGATGTAGAGTAATTGCGACCATTCTTACAGCCAGCACATGGACAAGGCATAAAACCATCCACCCGCTTGTTTGCCTCAGCGGCAAGGAGAAAAGTATGCATGCCATTAATGAACCCGGGAGAGCATCGGTCATCATACATCCGTTGTCGGCTCATATCTTCATTATACACAACACCGAATATACCAAATTAATACAGGTTCATACATAAAGTTCATATACAACACTTAATTAAATGCAACAAATAACTCTCTAGCTAAAGAATTTAAATGCAACAACAAATGCGATCAAGATCGCAACTAAGGTAACAATTGATCCAACAGCATAATGATACCAAGCCACACTATCAATGGCATATTTTCTAATCTTTCTAATCTTCAACCTCATTTTCTCCATCTTGATCTTGTGATGATCGACGACATCGGCAACATGCAACTCCAATTCCATCTTCTCCCCCTCAATTCTTTTCAATTTTTCTGTCAAATACTCGTTTTCTCTTTCAACTAAATTTAACCTCTCGACAATAGGGTCGGTTGGAATTTCCGGTTCACATACCTCCTAGATAAAAATATCTATGTCAACTTGATGGGCATAATTTGTCATAAACACGAAATGCAACAACTAGTTTTAAAAGAGAATATACCACATCCGAATCATAACAAGGACGAGGGCCGACGGGGACGGATATCAAAACCATGGCACTATGTATAACAAACAACATACGAGTAAGACAATTATACGAGTAACTATATATCCAAATCACACAAACATCAATTTGGTAATGTAAAACATTCATGAACAAGAGCCTCACCACAAGGTGGTGCCAGCGACGGGACGGTGTGGGCGATCGACGGTGGTTACGACGGAGATTTAGAAGGCACTAAGTAAACCACACCTACATATGCAAACTAAGTGTTATTTTTAACCTCTAATTGCATATTAATCAAATACTAGCAAATATAATTCCTCCCAAATTAATCATTATACAAAGCATTGCAAGAGCTAATCTAGCAATGAGAGTTGAAAGGACAAAGTTGCTGACCTTTGTGATCATTGAATGGATGGGGGCCTTCAAATCTTGACAAATTTTGGGCAAAATTTGTGAGGAGCTCGAGGAAGAGAGGGGAAGAACAGAGAAAGTGAGGGGAAAGGGGAAGAACAGAGTGGCTCGGGTGGACGAAGGGTTTATGTACGTCGACCTTTAGTACTGGTTCGTGGCACGAACCGGTACTAAAGGTGCTGGACGGGCCCCAGACTAACAACATCCTGCCACCACTCTCTTTAGTACCGGTTCGTGCCACGAACCGGTGCTAAACGTTCGCCGCAAACCGGTACTAATGAGAGCAGCTGGCTAGCCGTTGGAACCGGCACTAATGGACACATTAGTGCCGGCTCAAAATCAAACCGGCACTAATGTGTCTCAGATTTGCCCCTTTTTCTACTAGTGAAGGTTCCGCCTCGTGGCGGTGGAGTTTCGTCCCATAAGCTTGATTATGATTTTTTCCAGGGTAAGAGACTTCATATAGCAGAAGATGGGCACTAGAGGGCCACCTGCAGGGGGCCCACGAGGCAGGGGCGCGCCCAGTAGGGGTGGGCGCGCGCCCCACCCTCGTGGCCAGGGTGTGGGCCCCCTCTGGTACTTTCTTTGCTCAATAATTCTTATTAAATCCAAAAATGACTTTCGTGGAGTTTCAGGACTTCTGGAGCTGTGCAGAATAGGTTTCCAATATTTGCTCCTTTTCTAGCCCAGAATCCCAGCTGCCAGCATTCTCCCTCTTCATGATAAACCTTGTAAAATAAGAAAGAATAGCCATAAGTGTTGTGACATAACATGTAATAACAGCCCATAATGCAATAAATATCGATATAAAAGCATGACACAAAATGGACGTATCACACACCGCTACAACAAATTCCTCAGTCCCCTGTCTCCACTTAAGTTCAGATGGGTTCTGATGAAATTCATATTGCCCCTTCCATTCATGAAGAGATTCCAGCCACTTGTGCTGATGACAAAGCCGATGGAGAAATGGAGGCCCAGGCTGCTACTGAAGCAGAAGCTGATATTCCTCAGCCTGCGGCTCCGGAGATTGAGATTCTTAAGGTTATTCTTCAACTGACTGATACTCCTCAGTCAAAGCCGAAGAATCCCTTCTCCAAGACTCCAAAATTCAAGGCTGATGCTTTCTTTAATGAGCATGTGTTCTTCACTGACTATAATCCATATGACTCTGCTCGTCTGAGAAGGAAGCGTTTCTAGACTGCCAGCCAAGCCAGCTTCTATTCCTTAGTACTCTTCAACAAGGACAAAGTCTTCGACCATGAGCATATTCCTCATGTTGATATGGAACCACTACCTTGCTTCATACCAGTCCTCGCTGCTATTCATGATGCTGGACTGCTTAACTTCTGCATGGACATCCGTGACTAGAATGAAGAACTCATTCTTCAATTTATGCGATGCTCCACATGACTGGCAATGCTGAAGATGTGAACTCATGGGTGTTGGACTGGATGGCAGAAAATACTCACTATAAGGCACCGGCCACTGAATTGCTTTGTGCCATGCCTGTCAGTCCTTCCACAGAAGGTGCACGTCTCACCTACTCTGAAACTGAACTATTTGATCACTTCATGCAAGTGTTGATGAAGCCATTGAAGCCTGGTCAAGCCTCAAGGACAAAGTTCCTTGTGAAGGAATCACAATATGTGCCAAGAACCGTATACCGCATTCTGACCAAGATTCTGAGTCCTATCAAAGGCCACGACACGAATGATGAAGAATTTGTTGGCATCATGAAGAATCTGCTTTTCAATATCATGCATGGTATTCCAGTGAACTACCATGATTTCTTCATGAGGACTTTGGCAAATATTGCGATGTCTCCTTTTGAGTTGAAGCCTTATGCTCCTTGGATTATGAGATTCCTCAGATCAAGGTCTTCACTCAACTACAAAGCTGACACACTCAACCATGGCAGTTACTTGCCCCCTATTGAAGTCCTCAAGCGGACATTTTCCTCAGCTGATGAAAAGGGCAAGGCCACTGCAATTATTGATGAGGGCAATCGTCCATTGGATGGACAGTTCCGCAAAGCTGCCTCATATTCCACCAATGATGACTCTGGTACTCATGATTCTGCCGCCAATGCCTCAAAGCAAAGTCCTCGGGTAACAGCTCCAAGGGTGATGACTGATCATGAGCTTCTCCTCAGTCTTCATCAGAAGGTGGATCGCAATCATAAATGGGTCAAACGTCAGTTTGGTTCAATTCTTCACAACATTATTGCCACATACAATTCAGTGAAGAACCACTACTACCTCAATGAAGTTTTTGATCGCACCTGGGCTGTCCTAACTCATCTCTACGGTGATGAAGATCTCAAGCAGATGGGCTTCAAGCAGGACTTCAGCTGGTCCAAACCTCCGGCGAAGAAATTCAATAAGGTTGAACTTCCTCCTCTAGTGCCCAGCTCATATTCCTCATCTCGTGAGACTGATGAAAATGAAGATCTGGACGATACTGCGGTAGGCCCTACTCCAACAACTGACCACAACAACACTGGTGCTCCTCCATCGACTTCATGATGAAATTCTTCAGGGGCGTTAGTCCTCACTTTTTGTCCCTTTTGGTCATTTGATGACAAAGGGGGAGAAATTTGAGTTAGTATTCAAGCGGGTCTATCTATATGGGCGTTTTTTTGTTAAGTTGCAACTCTCACTCTTCTGAAGTGTTTGTTGATTGAGTTGTAAACTTAAGTCTGATGGTGACCTGACACTTTTGATATGGTTTTCCGCAAGCTATTTCCTCATTAATGTTATGCACGCATGCTGAATTACATCAGTCACCATATTTCATCATACATTTCAGATTCTTCATTCGATATGATTAACTGCATGTATGAATCACAAGATAGAGGGGGAGATCTCCATGATTCTACTCTTCAAATGTGCATTGCTTCAAAAGCAAATTCCTCACTATGCACATCTTCAGGGGGAGTTCTTCTATATCTTGCAATCAAATTCCTCAATACTGAGCACTATCAATTCATATGTCTATCCCCGTTGAAAACTTAACCTATATGGTCATCAATCACCAAAAAGGGGGAGATTGTAAGTGCATCTAGTGCCCCTTAGTGATTTGGTGTATTGAAGACTTATAGGTTAAGCGACTAATATGTTTGTGAGTGTACACAAGTTCTATAAGTCGATGAGGAGTTTGATATTTACAATGAAAGTCGACCCCTAAAAATGAATGTCTTCGGCTGAAGACTTTGGTTCTCCTGAAGACTTTGAAAGTGAAGAAATTGGTGTGACCGTGAAGACTTGATATTCATGCGAGGACTATGAAGCGTGAAGACTTTTGTTTTAGTAGTTTCATTTTCTTCTTCTTGAATCATAGGAAACACCGTACTATTAAAGGGGGTTGAGGTAATACTAAGGAAACTGATTTCCAAGTGAAGCTCAGCTCAAAATCCTACACCTACCCAATCCTTCGAGTGAAGCCATTGGAAATCTCATATCAGTTCAGTCAATTTCTTCAGTGACAAAGACGAAGATCTTCTGGTCTCTAAGGAATTTGTTCTGACTGAGGAGTTAGGAATTCGCCAGTGCGGATTGCCTACACAGTGAGGAACATGATAGCCCTGAGGAATTCGAACCTCAAATCCGACTGTTGCTGTGCCACGCGTCAGCTGTCCAAAATATCCTACCACCTAACGGTCATACCATTGAAGGGCATTTATGTCATATCATGTTGGGCTTCTCCCTAGGCTATAAATAGCCGCCCCCCTACAAACACTAGCTGGTTGGCTGCTCCGAGAGAAACTGACACTTGTCATTCGAGAGCATCCCATCCTCCGAGGACTTTGAGCGAAAAGCACCAAGTGAGGAAAACCCAAATCCCAAACCCAAACCTAAAAACCCAAAGTGATTGAGCATCACTGAAGAGATTGTTCCTGTGTGGAACCGACACTTGTTACCTTTGAGGACTGTGTATCCTCCAGACGGTTAGGCGTCATGGTCCGAGCATCCAAGAGGAATTGTGGATTGCCGAGTGACCGAGTCTGTGAAGGTTTAGAAGTCACCTGTGAAGACTTACCACTACTATTGGGCGAGGTCTGTGTGATCTTAGCTCAAGGAGAATACGGTGAGGACTGTGTGTCCGGGACTGTGTGTCCTCGAGTTTAAATACTCAGCCGCTCCAACCAAACATACAACTATCACAACAGTTGGAACTGGTCTACCAAATCATTATTGTCGGTGTCAAAACCGGCGGATCTCGGGTAGGGGGTCCCGAACTGTGCGTCTAGGCGGATGGTAACAGGAGACAAGGGACATGATGTTTTACCCAGGTTCGGGCCCTCTTGATGGAGGTAAAACCCTACGTCCTGCTTGATTAATATTGATGATGTGTGTTACAAGAGTGGATCTACCACGAGATCAAGGAGGCTAAACCCTAGAAGCTAGCCTATGGTATGATTGTTCTTCGTCCTATGGACTAAAGCCATCCGGTTTATATAGACACCGGAGAGGGCTAGGGTTACACAAAGTCGGTTACAATGGTAGGAGATCTACATATCCATATCACCAAGCTTGCCTTCCACGCCAAGGAAAGTCCCATCCGGACACGGGACGAAGTCTTCAATCTTGTATCTTCATAGTCTTGGAGTCCGGCCGATCATGATAGTTCGGCTATCCGGACACCCCCTAGTCCGGAACTCCCTCAGTAGCCCCTGAACCAGGCTTCAATGACGATGAGTCCGGCGCGCATATTGTCTTCGGCATTGCAAGGCGGGTTCCTCCTCCGAATAATTTATAGAAGATTGTGAACACCAGGATAGTGTCCGGCTCTGCAAAAATAATTTCCACGTACCACCGTAGGGAGAATAATATTACACAAGATCAATCTGCTGACGTATTCTGTGGCGTGACGTCACACCACTTCCAAGCCTTTACTCGAATTGTTTTTATTATTCCACCTCAGCGCGTTTAGCGAAGCGGTTTCCTTGGCACGTCTTGTCGAAGTAGAGATCGTGTTCCCCTTATTCCGGGATTCCCATAAATACAGACGTGGGTAACCCAACCGCGCCCATTGCCACGCCCCCTCCATCGAAGGCGGGTTCCAAACGGTCACGGGGACGGCTCTTGGTATTCTTCCTCTTTATAATGAGACCAAGGCCCGTTCTTTTATTCAATCCTCTATCGAATCCGCCCCTCGCCCCGAGTTCCAACACCCAGGGCTCCAGATTTGGGTACCTTCGATCTTCGACAATGTCCGGTCCTGACCTACGAGGCCGGTGGATGCCCTCCTCCGTCACGGAGGAGGACGTGCTAAAGCTGAGAGACACCAGGTACTTAGCCTACGAGATTTCGCATAGGCTGCCTGCCCGAGGGCAAGCTATCCCTACTCCCGAGCCTGGCGAGAGCGTCGTGTTCATGTCTCACCTCCGTCGGGGTTTAGGCTTCCCGACGGATCCCTTCGTGAGGGGGCTCATGTTTTACTATGGGCTGGAATTCCACGACTTGGATCCGGAGTCCATCCTCCATATCTCATCATCCATTGTCGTCTGCGAAGCCTTCCTCCGCACTACCCCTCACTTCGGCTTGTGGCTCAAAACCTTCAACGTGGAGCCGAAGATGATTGAGGGGCGTCAGGCAGAGTGCGGCGGGGCGGTTATAAGCAAGAGGGCCGAAGCTCCATGGCCCGAGGGCTCTTTTCAGGAGGAGCTCGGCTTGTGGCAACAGGAGTGGTTCTATATCACCGCTCCCAGGGGCAGCAGGCAGAAGCCGCCGCCTGTCTTTCGCTCAGGTCCTCCACAACAGGTGACGTCATGGGTCAATAAGGGGCATGACTGGGGGCCGCCCAAAGACGTACCCCTGTTGCAGGACCGGATTCGAGGCCTCCAAGAAAGGGAGATCAATCTGGTCGCAGTGGTACAGGTCATGTTGATCCGGCGCCTACTGCCCTGCAAACATCGCCCCCTCCGCCTGTGGGAATTTAATACGGAGGGGCCACGAGCTCTTCAACACTTCATGGGTTTGACACCCGTGGAGATGTATAAACTGTTCTTCGGATCGCAAGAGACGCGTCCGGAATTGACCGAGGATGCTGGCCTAAGCTGCCATCGCCCGGATACTCAAGTAAGTAGCCCTGTGTCCGGACAAACCATCCATTTATTTATCGTGGGTTTGCCTTTTAACCAGCTATCCCTGGACAGGAGTGGATAGCGCAAGCAAAACTGATACGGTGTCCGGCCCCCCTCCCTGAGACCATGCAGGATCCCGAGTTAATCAAAATGTTGGAGGTCGCACCTTCGAAGGAGGGCGAAGGGGGGCACAGGGAAACTACCACCTCTGACAAGGAGGCTTTTAGTAAGGGAGGAATCGAAAGTCCCTCCTTCCAGGGGGAGAAGAGGACTGCTTCCGAAGACCCGGAGGCCAAGGCCTCAAAGCGGGGAAAGAAATCTGTACCGGAAGGTCCCGTGCCGGGAAGAGCCCCAGCCGTACTGTCTCCTCGGAGGAATCAGCCCTCTAGCGAGCCGTAAGTAAAAAGGGGGGATTTTGTAATTATTGGACACCCCTGCTTAATGTCTAAAGGTAACCGAAGTTTTTACCTTGTAGTTCGGATCTCAGCCCATCTCAGCACAGCTCATCTTCGGGAGACCTTCGTCCAGAGATGATGGAGAGCGAAACGCCTCCATCTGCCGCCCCGTCGTGCGGGGCGGGCGACCCTGAGGTGTCGTCACGGAGGGTATCCCCGAATCTAGCGGGGCCGGAGAGTTCGGCACCCATTGGAGTACGGCCGGTGGAGCTGCAGGATTTGCTCAAGAGGGCGTCTATCTCAGAAGATCACCGCACATTAATGGGTAGGGTGATTGAGAGGATCTCGTCCGCTGAAAGCGGGTTGTATGAGGCCGTCGGAAGTTTACTGACGGGGTTTGAGGTACGCAACAAATGTCATACCTTTTGACAGTTTTGCACATAAAGTGCGCCCTGTATAGATAGTAGCCCCTGAGACTTGGTATGCTGTCGAAAGCGACAGCGTGCCTAGGATCATAATCTCAGTTATTAATTGTCGCCTTTCCTATGCAGGTGGCGGAACGTTCGGTGGCCAACCGGACAGATGGATTCGCCGAGCTGAAGAAACAACTCGACGTTGTGGATGCGGACATCTCGCTGGTCAATAAACGACTTGATGAGTCACAAGGTATGTGGTTGCTCCGCGGTCGCTTAGTAAGGGAGCTGACGCCCATGCCTTACAATTTGTGTGCTTGATGCAGATGGCGCTGCTGCTGTGGAAGACCTTTGAGCAGAACTTGCTCGGGTCAAGGAGCAAGCCAGAAAAAGCGAGGCGGCTGCCTCGAAGGCAGTGAAAGAGCTAGAAGCCGAGAAGGCTGCTCACTGCCGAAGCAGGGAGGAGATGGCCGGAATGGCCGTGAAATTAAAAGTTGCTACCGACCGCCAGGAGGTTCTTGAAAGAGAACACCGAGCGGAGCAAGAGGACCTGAAGAAGGCCAACGCCGAAGCGAAGGATGCCCGTAGTGCGATGCGGGCTATGAAGGAGGAACTGCTTCAGGTCGGAGACATTGTGGCTGGATAGCCCTTTATGCTGCGTAGGAAATTCACGGATCCGAATATGCTCAGCTGGGCCGATTGTACGGTGCGGAGGATCCCTATGTGGACTTGGCAGCGAGTGTGGCGGACGCAGTCGTGCACTTCCGAAGCCAGAAGGATCACGAAATGGAAGAGCTTTTCTGGTCTCAATTCCATAGTCCGGAGCGTCCACTTCCGTTGAGTGATCGGCTGGTTGAGTGGGCTGAGCTAAATAGATTGTCCGGACTTGCCATGACGGATGTGGTCACTCATCTGTGGCCGAAAAGGCCCAAGCCGAAGAGTTATTTTGGCTTGTTGCAGCAATTCCTTGGGGCGGTGCCGCATATTGGGGCGATGAAGCGGTCGGCGTGCATCGAAGGTGCACGGATGGCTCTCGCCCGTGGTAAGACATACTGGGCGGAGATGGATGCCACCGTTGTTGCATCCCAGGGTTCGGACAAAAGCCGATTCCCCACCGAGCACTATTTTGAGGAAGTCCTGCAGGGCGCTCGTATAATAGAGTCGCAGTGCTCGAAAGATGTTATATTTGAATGACATTTATGATTTCTGAGATCATGTTTATAATGCAATAGCTTTTTATACTTGTGTGTTCAAGTATTGAACTATCTCCTGTGCGACCGTATATGTAGAATCTGAAAGATGGCAGTCTTTGGCTTCAGCCCCCACGCACATGGTGCGGGGGTGTTTGCAAAAAGAAAAGCACTTTTTCACACTTAATCCAACGTCTTGGTCCTTGTAAGGAGGTGATAGCGTAGCAAACGAGGCAACCGGACTATAATGCTTTATCACTTTCACTTAGCCATAGGAGCTCAAATGTGGGGCTACTATATAGCCCCTGGTGGCACCGCTCTTCTCCGAACTCGGGGCGCGTATGTGCCTGACCGGGAAGCGGTCCTTCGTCAAAGCGGAGGAATTCTAAACATTCCAATGGTCGATCGAGTGGTTTACCAGTCTCTCGCTATATCATGACAGTCAGTTTTCGGCTTTCTCTACTGAGGTGCTCTCCCGACCGAACCGGGGCACAATCGCAGTAGTTCTCCTGGTGCCGCGTTAGCCGATGATAAGGAACGTAAGGCAGCAAAACACAGGAGCCGGGCAAACCCAACATTTTGACCAAAGACATGATTCGGAGCTGATGCATATAAGGCCTAACTCGAGACGCCGAATACTCCCTGAGGTGTTCGATCTTTATGATATCGGGCAGAACAAGGCCCTAAGCCCCTAGTGTCCAGGTAAAGGCGGGAACTTCTGACACGGCCGATGCCAAAACGCCAGCCTCCTCCTCGGCTATGGTAGGAAACCGGGGGATGTGTATTAACAAGAGACACTAAGAAAGGTTTACGCAGGGTCTTAATCTAAAAAGAATCCTTGCAACGGGTCCCTACTGCACGTCTGCGCCTGTGTCTCCGTTGTGCTGTATCCTGGATGGGTGTAGCACGTGCTTCATCTGTAAAAGAGAAGGACTTAGTTTCTAAGAAATATCGTGCAAAAGTTGTATTAAAATAAAGTATAATTTTGAAGATGAAGAAAGTTGAGCTTTATTGGCTTTCATCATTTATGCGTGCAGCCCCTTATAAAAAGGGGGTATGCGGCTGGGAAGCCCCTTGTTAAGTTAGGCCGGACTCGTCTAACCATGTCCGAGGTCTAAATGACCTGTTTTTAGGGGCTTTGACCTGCAAGGTCTGATTAGTGTGTGGTTGTCGAGGCAGCCGCACATTCTCCATGGTCGAGGGACACTTGGAGTTTTGAGATTATGCCACGTGGACCGGGCATTTTTAAGTGTAAGAGACGCGTAATGTGGTATTGCATTAAAGCGGGCGAAGGCTTCGCGCCCCAGTAGTGCTTAAGGGCTACTGCTAGATGGGGCGATGGAGAGTGAGCTTTTCGCGACGGAGGTTGTCGGATGAACCGAACACAACCTCTAGTGGTACAGAGCCTATATAATTGGCTTAAAGGCCTGGCGTCACTCCTTTAAAGGAAGTGCTGTTGTAGCGAATTTTGGTAGGTTCTATCCCCAGTCTGCGAACGGTCTCCTGGTATGGCAGGTGCCGCGCTGTGTGTTATCACATGAAGTGAGTTCACTGTTTTGACTTCTAGTGGGAAAGCCTTTTGTTTTCCGGAGTGCTGCTTTTGGGTTTCGTCACTTTCACTTGGCGTGTCGAGCCCCTTGTGTTCGGCGTTAAGTCGGCCGGACTGCTTGAAGACCCAACAGTCTCTGTGGGTATGGTTTGCAGGCTTCCCGAAGGTACCATGTATTTGACACAGTCTATCCAGGGACAGTGTTTTGTTGTTCGGCCGAGAGCTTTTGAATCCGGCATTGACCGCCATACTGGTTGGGCCATTTTCCTTATTCCGGCGCTGATCTTTTCTGTGTCGTGATTTCCCATTTCCATTCCTGATTTCGGATGTACTCGGGTCGCTGGTGCTGCATCTAGCCAGCCAGCTGTCTTCCCCCGCGCAAAAGCAGGTCATGAGGCTTGTTAGTGCAACCATTGTTCTTGGTTTTTCCTGGCCGAGGTGTCTGGCGAGCCATTCATCTCGGACGTTGTGTTTAAAGGCTGCTAAGGCTTCAGCGTCCGGACAGTCGACTATTTGGTTCTTTTTAGTGAGGAACCTGTTCCAGAATTTGCGTGTTGACTCTCCGGGCTGTTGAGTTATGTGACTTAAATCGTCTGCATCTGGAGGCCGGACATAAGTCCCCTGAAAATTTGCTCGAAACGCATCCTCAAGCTCTTCCCAACTTCCAATTATATTTTCTGGGAGGCTTTTAAGCCAATGCCGAGCTGGCCCTTTGAGCTTGAGGGGTAGGTATTTTATGGCATGGAGATCGTCTCCTCTGGCCATATGTATGTGTAGGATATAATCCTCAATCCAGACTCCAGGGTCTGTTGTTCCGTCGTATGCCTCTATGTTTACGGGTTTGAATCCCGCTGGAAATCCATGATCCAGTACCTCGTCGGTGAAACATAGTGGGTGTGCGGTGCCCCTGTATTTGGGTGTGCCATGGTCTTCAAATGCTCGGCTGGTTATGTTGCTTCCTGGAGTCTTCTTTTTTGGCCCATAGATAGACCTGGCTGGGTTATCCTTTTTCCGAGGATCTTTATGTTGATCGTGTGCCGGCATGTGTGCGGCGCCCCTTGTTGCTCTTGGCCTGTCATCTGGTCGTCTATCCGGCCAGGCGGCTTCTTTCTTTTTTGACTGCGGGGGCTCTAAGGCCTCCTCGTCAAATTCGGGCAACGGCTTGCGCTTCGGGTAGCTCTTTGTCTGGTGACTAGTGCCATATTTATCTGCGGTGTTGAGTACTTTGCTCCATCTCATTCTGAGTGCATCCTCCGCTGTTTTGAGCTTCCGCTTTTGCTTCTTCAAACTTCTTGCAGTGGCGATGAGCCTTTTATGAAGGTTCGTATGCTCTGGTGATGTGATATCGTCTTCACCGGGGATGGGTTGCTTGTCCAGTTCATCATGTTCTAATGGCTGCTTGGTGGCATGTGCGTCGTCCACTGCTTCGCCCTGCTCTATGGCCGGGTCCGTATGGGTGCCGTTTTTATTGAGGCCGGTCTTCGGGCGGCACTTGCATCGCCGTTTTGGTTGTTTGTTGGGGGAGTTATCCTTCGCCAGGTCCCGTTTTTCCTCATTGTCGCTTCCCTTTGGTGTATTCACCATGCATACGTCGTGAGTTGGGGCGGCTTTCCAGTGCCCAGTAGGCGCTGGTTCTTGGTCGTCTCCGGCATCGTCGTCCATACCGTCGATGTCTTCGGAGTCGTAGTCTAGCATGTCAGTTAGATCGTCGACAGCGGCTACCAAGTGGGTGGTGGGTGGGCTTTGAATTTCTTCATCGTCCACATTCCAACCGTCCTGACCGCAGTCCGGCCAGGGCTCTCCTGATAACGAGAGATACTTTAGCGAACTCAAGATGTCGCTGAAAGGTGAGTGTTGAAAGATGTCCGCTGCGGTGAACTCCATGATCGGCGCCCAATCGGATTCGATCGGGGAGGGCGCGGGAGGTTCGGAGTCCGGCGAGGAGTCCGGCACCTCGGAGTCACGAGCTTTATGAGGGACAAGGTCAGTGTTCGGCTCTATCACCATAGAGGTTGCAGCCCCCGAGGCGGTGTCTAGCCATCCGTCCTCGATCTGCGCAGCTGGCTCTGAATTGAAGGTCGGAGCGGTTTCGGGTGCGGCCTCCAGGGTACTGTCCGGCTGCAGAGCTAAATCATGCATGCTGTGCCAGTGCGGCACGCTCGGCTGTGGCTCGAATCCATCGAGGATCTTGTCCCCGCGGATGTCAGTCGTGAAGTTCAAACTTCCAAATCTGACCTGACGGCCAGGGGCGTAGCTTTCGATCTGCTCCAGTTGGCCAAGCGAATTGGCCCACAGTGCGAAGCCGCCGAATACAAAGATCTGTCCGGGGAGGAAGGTCTCACCCTGGACTGCGTCGTTGATGATGATCGAAGAAGCCATCGGGCCTATCGATGACGGCACAGAGGAACTCTCAATGAAAGCACCAATGTCGGTGTCAAAACCGGCGGATCTCGGGTAGGGGGTCCCGAACTGTGCGTCTAGGCGGATGGTAACAGGAGACAAGGGACACGATATTTTACCCAGGTTCGGGCCCTCTTGATGGAGGTAAAACCCTACGTCCTGCTTGATTAATATTGATGATGTGTGTTACAAGAGTGGATCTACCACGAGATCAAGGAGGCTAAACCCTAGAAGCTAGCCTATGGTAAGATTGTTCTTCGTCCTATGGACTAAAGCCATCCAGTTTATATAGACACCGGAGAGGGCTAGGGTTACACAAAGTCGGTTACAATGGTAGGAGATCTACATATCCGTATCGCCAAGCTTGCCTTCAACGCCAAGGAAAGTCCCATCCGGACACGGGACGAAGTCTTCAATCTTGTATCTTCATAGTCTTGGAGTCCGGCCGATCATGATAGTTCGGCTATCCGGACACCCCCTAGTCCGGAACTCCCTCAAGTATCTTCACCAAGCCTACTGGTTCTATTTGCTCAACCCTTTCATTTACTAAGTTATGTGTTGATGAACCTGATCATTACTATTTGAAGGCTTTGACTGAAGACTTTCTCAAATTCCTCAATCCTATTTCTTCAGTCAGTTTGTCTTCATCCTGCTTATCCCGTGTTTACGCTTTCTATACTCTGTGTCTGTATTTCATTTCATCACGATGACTATGTTGTTGCTCTGTTATGCTTATACCCGAGTACTTATTCTGTTGCAAGTGGTTCTTCACTTAGGAATTTCCTCACCCTGAAATTCCTTAGTGAACAATTCATAAAAATCACCAATTCACCCCCCTCTAGTCGACGTAACGCACTTTCAGAAGCATCGTGATGATCTCCATCGTCATCGGCGCGACACCTTGATCTCCATTGTAGCATCGTTGTCGTCTTGCCAACTATTGTTACTACGACTATCGCTACCGCTTAGTGATAAAGTAAAACAATTACATGGCGATTGCATTGCATACAATAAAGCAACAACCATATGGCTCCTTCCAGTTGCCAATAACTTTGTTACAAAACATGATCATCTCATACAACAATTTATATCACATCATGCCTTGACCATAGCACATCACAGCAAGCCCTGCAAAAACAAGTTAGACGTCCTCTACTTTGTTGTTGCAAGTTTTACGTGGCCGCTACAGGCTTCTAGCAAGAACCGTTCTTACCTACGCATCAAAACCACAACGATTTTTCGTCAAGTGTGTTGTTTTAACCTTCATCATGGACTGGCCGTAGTCAAACTTGATTCAACTAAAGTTGGAGAAACAGACACCCGCCAGCCACCTATGTGCATAAGCACGTCGGTAGAACCAGTCTCATGAACGCGATCATGTAGTGTCGGTCCGGGCCGCTTCATCCAACAATACCGCCGAATCAAAGTAAGAGTTGGTGGTAAGCAGTATGACTATTATTGCCCATAACTCTTTGTGTTCTACTCGTGCATATAACATCTACGCATAGACCTGGCTCGGATGCCACTGTTTGGGAACGCGGTAATTTCAAAAAAATTCCTACGATCACGCAAGATCTATCTAGGTGATGCATAGCAATGAGAGGGGAGAGTGTGTCCATGTACCCTCGTAGACCGAAACCGAAAGCGTTAAGTAACGAACGCGGTTGATGTAGTCGAATGTCTTTGCAATCCAACCGATCAAGTATCAAACGCATGGCACCTCCGCGATCTGCACACGTTCAGCTCGGTGACGTCCCTCGAACTCTAGATCTAGCTAAGGTAGAGGGAGAGTTCTGTCAGCACGATGGCATGGTGACGGTGATGATGAAGTTACCGATGCAGGGCTTCGCCTAAGCACTACGACGATATTGACCGAGGTGGAAAACTGTGGAGGGGGGCACCGCACACGACTAAAGATCAACTCGTGTGTCTATGGGGTGCCCCCCTCCCACGTTTATAAGGGGAGGAGGGAGGAGGAGGCCGGCCAGGGGAGGAGGCGCGCCAGGGGGGGGGGGGCAATCCTACTCCAAGTAGGATTCGGCCCCCCCTTTCCTATTCCAACAAGGAGAAGGGGGGAGGAGGGAGAGGGGAGAAGGAAAGGGGGGCCGCCCCCCAGTCCAATTCGGTTTGGGCTAGGGGGGGCACACCTTGGCCTGCCTCCTCTCTTCCACCACTTGGCCCATGAGGCCCAATAACCCCCCTGGGGGTTCCAGTAACCCCCCGATACTCCGAAAAATACTAGATACACCTCGGAACTATTCCGGTGTCCGAATATAGTCTTACAATATATCAATCTTCATGTCTCGACCATTTCGAGACTCCTCATCATGTCCGTGGTCTCATCCGGGACTCCGAACAACCTTCGGTACATCAAATCACATAAACTCATAATACCAATCGTCATCGAACGTTAATCATGCAGACCCTACTGGTCCGAGAACTATGTAGACATGCCCGACTCCGGTCAATAACCAATAGCGGAACCTGGATGCTCATATTGGTTCCTACTCGGTCAAACCGCATAACAACAGACGTTGTTCCCTTTGTCATCGGTATATTACTTGCCCGAGATTCGATCGTCGGTATCATCATACCTAGTTCAATCTCGTTATCGGCAAGTCTCTTTACTCATTCTGTAATACTTCATCCCGCAACTAACTCATTAGTCACAATGCTTGCAAGGCTTATAGTGATGAGTATTACCGAGAGGGCCCAGAGATACCTCTCCGAAACAAGGAGTGACAAATCCTAATCTCGATCTATGCCAACCCAACAAACACCTTCGGAGACACCTGTAGAGCACCTTTTTGACCACCCAATTACGTTATCTGGGAGTTGTATAATCTCCTAGTCTGAGGAACATGTATAAGTCATGAAGAGAGCAGTAGCAGTGAAACTGTAACGATCATAATGCTAAGCTAACGGATCGGTCATGTCCATCACATCATTCTCCTAATGATGTGATCTTGTTCATCAAATGACAACACATGTTTATGGTTAGAAAACATAGCCATCTTTGATTAACTAGCTAGTCTAGTAGAGGCATACTTGGGACACTATATTTTTTCTATGTATTCACACATGTACTAAGTTTCCGGTTAATACAATTCTAGCATGAATAATAAACATTTATCATGAAATAAGGAAATAAATAATAACTTTATTATTGCCTCTAGGGCATATTTCCTTCACAACAGGGATGGCAAGAGGTTGCGGGGCGGCCATGGAGCTTGCCAGTGACATCTTCCTCGCATCCAAAACATTCTCACTGGCGCGCGCAATGCCTACATCGGCGTCCTCTGCCGCTCGCGTCCGCACCTCCTAGAGCTCCAGCTCGTTGACACCTACTGGAGCGCACGAGCTACTGGAGCGGTCCTCTTTAGTGCTCCAGCTCGTCGGCACCTACTGGAGCGGGCGAGCTACTAGAGCGGTCCTTGTTGACACTTGATACATCTCAATCGTATCTATATATTTAAATTGTTTCGTGCCATGTTTATATAATTTTTTGCACCAATTTATATTATTTTCTGGACTAGCCTATTTATTTAGTGCCCGGTGTGAATTGCTATTTTCTGCATGTTTTGTGGTTTTTAGGAAAATCAAGTTTATCGGTCAAATCCGGATAAAAATGAGGAGAAGTTTTGCATTGGGAAGCTTTCGGTGGCAACCGGCGTAGTCTAATGGATGTGACAGTGTAATACACCGGGGGACCTAACAATAGTTGGTGATAAGAAGGAGCCCAGAGGGTAAGATAGACACCGGGGGATCGCCTTGGTGCCCAAGTGTGCCTCGCAACGACCTAGATTAGATCTACCACCTGTAATACCCTAGACCCACACCGTGCATACAAGGGGGAGCTAGGGAGCTCTCATGGCCATCCACTCTGGTAGACATAGACTCTCATTTGCATCCCATCTCCCGTATTGTAACCTCTTGCATGAGGTATGCCCACCATGAATAACAATTCAAAGCATGGCGTATGGTATTACTCCTCACTGGAGGCCCAAACCTGGGTAAATCCCATGTGATGCCTCCAATCTTGTACTTCCAGCCACACTCGCTACCCTACCCGATGGTACTGACTGGATTAATGCACTGTTAATTGGTGCGTCGGCTGGAGATCAATCCCAAATCGGATCTTTTACGGCTTTTGGTGGCCTCCCGTAGGGAGAGAGCCTAACCTTTGGCTCTTTCACTTTCACCAATGAAATGGGCCGGCTAGACATCAACCCATTGCCCCACCTTGTCCACACAATCTAATTAGGCGTAGTGGCTTTCATTGTCGACATCCATGACAACTTCCGCATGTGCATCCCACCGATCCAGCAGATCGCATCGGTGGTTACATCAATCCTCGTGGAATCTTTGCCACCAGCCTCTGGCTCCAAAATGCCGAAGCCGCATACCATGAGGCGATACACACAGGTCTGCACAACCAGACCGGCAGCGAGAGCGAAAGTTGGTCAGACTCATCGAGCTACACGACATCCTCACCCTCGAGCTTCGATTTGGAGGGTGACGAAAAGGCACTGTGGGTGTCAAAACTGGCGGATCTCGGGTAGGGGGTCCCGAACTATGCGTCTAGGCAGATGGTAACAGGAGACAAGGGACACGATGTTTTACCCAGGTTCGGGCCCTCTTGATGGAGGTAAAACCCTACGTCATGCTTGATTAATATTGATGATGTGTGTTACAAGAGTGGATCTACCACGAGATCAAGGAGGCTAAACCCTAGAAGCTATCCTATGGTATTATTGTTGTTCGTCCTATGGACTACAGCCATCCGGTTTATATAGACACCGGAGAGGGCTAGGGTTACACAGAGTCGGTTACAAAGGTAGGAGATCTACATATCCGTATCGCCAAGCTTGCCTTCCACGCCAAGGAAAGTCCCATCCGGACACGGGACGAAGTCTTCAATCTTGTATCTTCATAGTCTTGGAGTCCGGCCGATGATGATAGTTCGGCTATCCGGACACCCCCTAGTCCGGAACTCCCTCAGTAGCCCCTGAACCAGGCTTCAATGACGACGAGTCCGGCGGGCATATTGTCTTCGGCATTGCAAGGCGGGTTCCTCCTCCGAATAATTTATAGAAGATTGTGAACACCAGGATAGTGTCCGGCTCTGCAAAAATAAATTCCACGTACAACCGTAGAGAGAATAATATTGCACAAGATCAATCTGCTGGCGTATTCTGTGGCGTGATGTCACACCACTTCCAAGCCTTTACTCGAATTGTTTTTATTGTTCCACCTCAGCGCGTTTAGCGAAGCGGTTTCCTTGGCATGTCTTGTTAAAGTAGAGATCGTGTCCCCCTTATTCCGGGATTCCCATCAATACGGACGTGGGTAACCCAACCGCGCCATTGACGGTGACGCTTGGGAGATAAGCGAGTTTTACCAGGCCGATGGGGACACATGTTTTTGTCCGCCCATATAAGGGGATAAAGATCCAACCCTTTTACCTGCGCCTTCTTCCTCCTTGGCTTATCCATCTCCGCGAACTCGAGCTCCAGCGCCCAAGTCCGCACTTCTCACCTCAACCTTCTCCAACTATGTCCGGAGCAGGTGGCAAGTGGATGGCCTCCTCCGTCATGGAGGGGCAGATCCAGAAGCTGCGCGACGCCGGATATTTGTCCAGCGACATCGCGCATAGGCTCCCCGACGAGGGAGAGCTCATCCCCACCCCTAGGCCCCATGAGAGGGTAGTATTTCTTCCCCATTTCCTCCGCGGACTGGGCTTCCTACTTCATCCCTTTGTCCGGGGGCTCATGTTCTACTACGGCCTAGATTTCCATGATCTGGCCCCAAATTTCATCCTCAACATCTCAGCGTTTATCATCGTGTGCGAGGCCTTCCTCTGCATCCAGCCCCACTTCGGCTTGTGGCTCAAGACCTTCAGTGTCAAGCCGAAGGTTGTGAAGGGCAGCCAAGCGGAGTGCGGAGGCGCCATGGTGGGTAGGATGTCCCACGTTACGTGGCTGGAGGGCACCTTCGTGGAAACCATTAAGGGGTGGCAATCGGGGTGGTTCTACATCACCGAGCTGCGTGACCCTGATTGGGCAGCGGCCCCCGAATTCAGATCCGGCATCCCTACATGGCTCACCTCCTGGAAATAAAGTGGCCGGATCTGGGGGGATTCGGAGGAGCTGACCGGACTCCAAGCCTGTATCCAGAAGCTGGTGGACTAGAAGCTCAAGCTTGTCAACGTAGTCCAGGTCATGCTCATCCGCCGGATTCTCCCGTGCCAACGATGGGGTTTCAACATGTGGGAGTTTGATCCAGCGCAGCACCAGACCCTGAGCGGGCTCTTCAACACTACGTACGAAGATGTCTGGAAGGTGATGTTCAAGGGCGCCGAGGCTCCCGCGTCCGCTACCGAAGATCGCGGATTCCGCTTGCAGCGTCCAGCTGACGAGGTAAGTGATTTTGCCACTTATTTTCCATAGTTTGACTCTATGCGGGATCTAAACTCCCTTTACCTTTGACAGGACTGGTTGGCGAAGGCCGAACGGACTATCTGTCCAGCCCCATTGCCAGAGGACCCAGCGGACGCCCGCCTAACGGGGCTGCTGGCTCCGGCACCCCACGTGGTGCCGGAGAAGAAGGCCAAGAAGAAGGCCACGGGGACTCGGAAGAGTTCCCGTTTTCAGGTGCTATCGGATGATGAATCCGAGGCCGACTCCTCCCACCAAGGCGAGGAGGAGAAGAAGAAAGCCTCTCCCCCAGCGGGGGGAGGGAAGAAAAGGAAGGCCTCCCCAACAAGGGAGGCCGAAGGGTCCAAGAAGGGGAAAACTCTTCCCCCGGACTACTCTGCCAACGCCAGCGACGACGACGAGGACTGGCCTCCAAGGGCCAAGCCCCTGGCGAGATCGTAAGTATCCGGACTCCCGAATAACTTCAAGGTTTTTTCCTTTTCGTCACATAGTGTCTTTCTAATGCCGCATACAACCCTGCAGTCCGCCCAAGGATGATCTTCCCATCTCGTCGAGCGGGTCCTTGGGTGCGTCGGATATGGATTCCCTTCCGACTGCCTTCACCCCCCGTGCCGCGGACGATGCCGAGGTGGGATCCCAGGAAGGGACCCACCAGGAGGAGGAGGCCCCGGAGGTGTCACAGGACAACCTCCCGGACTTTGCACCGGACTCGGCCCCGGAACCCACAGTGGCTCCAGAGTCCGGCGGGCAACCCCTTCGCAAGAAGGGCAAGACCGTGACGCCGGCTGCCTCCGTCCAACCGGAGGTGCCGGATAATTTGCTGGAGGCGCTCAACGGTGCCTCCATCAAAGAGGAACACCGCACTGTTATGAGTGCGGTGATTCAGAAGGTTCAGCTCGCCAAGAGCGGGCTGACCGAAGCCTGCAGCAGCCTTCTAACAGGCTTTGAGGTAAGAATTTCGATATATGTAAAATGGTACCGCATAGACAGTAGCCCCTAATGCTCGGTTCGGTGTTCGGAAAGAAAAGCCGGACTGAGGATCTTTAAAAAGATATACGCAGGAGTCATAGAAAATATGTCAATATGGGATTGCAGGCTGTGCTGCTGACCTCCGCCGCACTGACTGTGGAGGTCAATACTTTGAAGGAAAGCCTCGAGCAGTCCGAGAACGAGCTCGGCCATGCCAAGAAGCAGCTCGAGGAAAAGGAAGGTGAGTAATACCTTATTAAAATTGTACCTTACAGAAAAGGATTTAGTTGCAAGAAAAATGACAAGGATAACCTGGGTATTGCAGGGGCCACTAACGAGGTGGCGACCCTGAAGGAGGCGGTGGCCGCGGCCGAACGCAATGCGGCCGTGGAGCGCACCGAGCGAGAGAAGCAGGAAGCGCGGGTGGCGGATGTACAGCAAGAGCTCCAGGATCTCGTGAAAAAACATGAGAGCTTGGAGCGTGACTCAAAGACTCGAGAGTCTGAGCTTGGAGCGTGACTCGAAGACTCGAGAGTCTGAGCTTGCAACGGCTCTTGAGAGTGCCAAAGCCGCTAAGGCCGAAGCCTACAAGGCCCTCCAGGAGATTGAGGCGGTGAAGAAAATAGCAATGGGTAAGGCATTTTTCATGCAAAGTAAGCATGTGAGTGTTAATTACCTGTTGCTTACCCGAATTCGGAGCTCTCCAGGAGCGTTCGCAGATCTTCCTTGCAGCGTGTCCGATGCTGCCGCATTCTACTGGGCTAAGGGACATCCGGTGCCCCTTAGCGACCAGCTGAAGCAGCTGGTCGAGCTCCACAAGGCGGCCGAACAGGCCATGAAGGGCCTCATAGTTCGGTTGTGGCCTAAGGAGGCCATGCCTGGGAGCTACTACGGCCTGGTGCGGCGGCTGGTGGATGCGTGCCCGTGGGTTGAAGTCATCAAGCACTCCGCTTGCATTGAGGGTGCCCGTCGGGCCCTTGCCCGCGCAAAGGTGCACTGGGGCAAGATGGATGCCCAGAAGCTCGTGACGGACCCGCCACCAGAGGGCAAGGAGCATCGCACGCCCGAGATGTATTATAAGAGTGTGATGAAGGGTGCCCGCACTATTGCGGGTGAGTGCTCCAAAGATGTAATATTTGAGTAGACTCGCATTTTGGTATCCTATGCGCTGAAAACTATGTCATATGCGCTAAGCAACGCTTGTTAATTTAAAATATTACCTTCTATGCGGCTGTTTATCAAATTTGAGAGATGGCAAGTCGTCGGCTTCAGCCCCCGTGCCACGAGTGCTGGGGTGTTCGGGATAAACTTGAGCGCTCTTGTTCCCATTTTTGGGTCCATCTAGGGAGGCGCTCAACACAGCGAACAAGGCAACCGGACTTATAATGCTTGAACACTCTCACTTAGCCATAGAATTCTATAATTTTAAATTTCGGCGAAGCCCCTAGTCTTCGGAAGGCCGAATTTGGGGCGCTATCCACGCCTGGGCCAGACAGTATCCGGCTCCTCGCTCTAAGCGGCATAAGTCTTTAAGGACTCGCAAAAAAACCCTCGAACAGCGACCGGCTCTCGCCTCATCATGACGGTCAGTTTTAGCTTTCTCCACTGAGGCGTTAACCCAGCTCAACTAGGGCGCAATCGCAGTGGTTCTCCCAGTGCTACCTTAGCCGATATAACGGAACGTAAGGTACCAAAACATGGGAGCCAGGCAAACCCAACTATTGACCCAAGACATGATTCGGAGCCGATGCATATAGTGCTATAAGTTCGGGGTGCCGCACTTGTGAGAGTGTTCGGACTCATCACACCATAATGCGGGAAACATAAGCCCCTGGTGTATATTAGCCGTACCAAAGTGTACGGATGCAACATGCCGTAGATGAACATATGTATGAAAAAGAAATGCAATTATAAGCAAAAAGGTGATGCATTGTTTTATTCAATAAGTGCTGCTATGAATGCAGAACGATACAAATAGTGCGATAAGCAAGGGATGGGACTGTTAAACATGTCCCCCTCCAGGGGTAGGCTGCGGATTGGTGTATAAAAATGCTCGTAATGGAGACCACCTGTATATTCGTTGTAGCCTTTATCCTTCCCTGGCTGCTGCATCGTGAGTTCGGCAGGTCTGCTGCCGGACAGGGCCTCTGACAAACAGAGTCCTGTGAGTAAAAAACAAAACAAAAAAACAAAAAAAAACAAAGACACACTTAAGATCCCCTGGTGTGGTTGAGCCGCAGTCTGGGCTTGTGGTGGTCGTGCCCCTCTCCCCATGCCCATGGTATCTTCAGAGCGTAATGGTATACGCGAAGGACCTGTTTTGACGTTTTGCAGGGGCTGGGGTTGGGGCCGCACTGCTACGCGTGCTCGAAACGTGCCAGATGGTCTTGTTGGAAGTTACTCCGGGCGCGCTTAGCTATGTCCGGCCGCTTAACGGCCGGACTCGAGAATTGCGTTAAGAGGCTGCATTGCACTTCTGCCGCGAGAGCCGCTGTATGTTCCTCCGTGCGGAGAGAGCGTTCAGTGTTTCCGTTGACCGTGATGACTCCTCGAGGGCCTGGAATCTTGAGCTTTAGGTATGCGTAGTGCGGCACTGCATTGAACTTTGCGAACGCGGTACGTCCGAGCAGGGCATGATAGCCACTGCAGAATGGGACTATGTCGAAGATTAACTCCTCGCTTCGGAAGTTATCCGGGGATCCGAAGACCACTTCCAGTGTAATTTAGCCTGTACAATTGGCTTCTACACCTGGTATGACGCCTTTAAAGGTCGTCTTGGTTGGTTTAATCCTTGAGGGGTCTATGCCCATTTTGCGCACTATATCCTGATAGAGCAGGTTCAGGCTGCTGCCGCCGTCCATTAGGACTCTGGTGAGGTGAAACCCGTCGACGATTGGGTCTAAAACCAATGCGGCGAATCCGCCGTGGCGGATGCTGGTGGGGTGGTCCCTTCGGTCAAAAGTGATCGGGCAGGAGGACCATGGATTGAACTTCGGGGCAACTGGCTCCATCGCGTAGACATCCCTGAGTGCGCGCTTCCGCTCCCTTTTGGGTATGTGCGTTGCATATATCATGTTCACCGTCCGCACCTGTGGGGGGAAGCCCTTCTGTCCTCTGTTGTTCGCGGTCGGGTCTCTTCCTCGTCATCGCTATGCAGCCCCTTGTCATTGTTTTCGGCAATTAACTTGCCTGCCTGCTTGAATACCAACAGTCCCTATTGGTGTGGTTAGCTGGCTTTTTGGGGGTGTCGTGTATCTGGCACAAGCGGTCGAGTATTCGGTCCAAATTGGACGGACCCGGAGTAGTTCTTTTGAATGGCTTTTTCTGCTGACCGGGTTAGAGCCTCTGAATCCGGCATTGACTGCCATATCCTCACTATTGTCGCCCTTAATGCGGCGTTTGTTTTTATTACAACGTGGCCTGCCATTTCGGTCCTTGAAATCCGGACTGCCAGAATTTTTGCTGAGGTTGTTGCTGCGTGCTAGCCAGCTGTCCTCACCCGCGCAGAAGCGGGTCATGAGTGATGTGAGGGCTGCCATGGATTTCGGCTTTTCCTATCCCAGGTGCCGGGCAAGCCGCTCGTCGCGGATGTTATGCTTGAAGGCCACGAGGGCCTCCGCATCCGGACAGTCGACGATTTGGTTTTTCTTGGTTAAGAACCGTGTCCAGAATTGTCTGGCCGATTCGTCTGGGTGCTGAATTATGTGGCTTAGCGTCTGGTGGTCGCACATAAGTGCCCTGGAAGTTATCGAGGAATGCGGCTTCCAGGTATTCCCAACTCCCAATTGACTCTGCTGGCAAGCTGTTGAGCCAATGCCGGGCTGGTCCTTTAAGCTTGAGGGAGAGGTATTTGATGGCGTGAAGATCGTCACCGCGGGCCATGTGGATGTGAACGAGATAATCTTCGATCCAAACCGCGGGGTCTGTTATGCCGTCATAGGATTCAATATTGACGGGTTTAAACCCTTCGGGGATTTGATGATCCATTACTTCATCTGTGAAGCATAGTGGGTGTGCGGCGCCTCTGTACTGGGCGATATCACGACGGAGCTCAAGGGAGCTTGGTCTATTTTGTTCGGCCCGGCCGGACTTACTGTGTCCGGTGCGACGGTTGTCGTCACGTATCGTGGGACGCCCGCGCGATCCATAGATCGATCTTGATTGTCTTGCCTTATCCTCCAATATATCTCGCAAGTCCGGAGCGTTCCCATGTGGCTGTGTGCTTTTCGAGCGATGCCGGGGTACGGGTCTAGTGAAGGGCCTAGAGGCCTCTCTGTCGCGACCATGGGGTGGTCGGTCAGCCGTATTGTCTCCTGGTGATGCGGGTTCATACGCCTCCTCCTCTAATCGGGGGAGCTGCTTGCGTTTAGGGTAGCTTTTGGAGGGGCGTTCGAGCTCATGCTCTTCGGCCGCGAGGACTTCGATCCATCTGTCGGCTAGCAGATCTTGATCAGCTCTAAGCTGTTGCTGCTTTTTCTTGAGGCTATTCGCCGTGGCCATAAGCATGCGTTTAAAACGCTCTTGTTCGACGGGGTCCTCAGGCACGACGAATTCGTCATCGTCGAGGCTTGCTTCGTCTCCGGAGGGAGGCATATGATCCTCTACCTCTTCTTCTGCCGCTCTCTCATGAGGGCTGGCCTCTTCGTCCTCCTGCGCTTGATCCTGCTGGAGTGGGTTGTCTTCGGCACTGTCCGGTGTATTATTATCTCCGGTGCCGGAGTCTTCATTCTTGCTATGGCGGGATTTGGAGCGGTGCCGCTGACGCCGGCGCTTGGGCTGCTTTTTGGAGGGGTCATCCTCTTCTGTTCCTTCACCATTCTCGTCTTTTGGGATATCCACCATGTATATGTCGTATGATGAGGTGGCTGTCCAGTGCCCAGTAGGCGCTGGTTCTTGGTCGTCTCCGGCATCGTCGTCCATACCGTCGATGTCTTCAGAGTCGTAGTCTAGCATGTCGGTTAGATCGTCGACAGCGGCTACCAAGTGGGTGGTGGGTGGGCTTTGAATTTCTTCGTCGTCCGCATCCCAACCGTCCTGACCGCAGTCCGGCCAGGGCTCTCCTGATAACGAGAGATACTTTAGCGAACTCAAGATGTCGCCAAAAGGTGAGTGTTGAAAGATGTCCGCTGCGGTGAACTCCATGATCGGCGCCCAATCGGATTCGATCGGGGAGGGCGCGGGAGGTTCGGAGTCCGGCGAGGAGTCCGGCACCTCGGAGTCATGAGCTTTATGAGGGACAAGGTTAGTGTTCGGCTCTATCGCCGTAGAGGTTGCAGCCCCCGAGGCGATGTCTAGGCATCCGTCCTCGATCTGCGCAGCCGGCTCCAGATTGAAGATCAGAGCGGTTTCGAGTGCGGCCTCCAGGGTACTGTCCGGCTGCAGAGCTAAATCATGCTCACCGTGACAGTGCGGCATGCTCGGCTGTGGCTCGAATCCATCGAGGATCAAATCCCCGCGGATGTCAGCTGTGAAGTTCAAACTTCCAAATCTGACCTAACGGCCAGGGGCGTAGCTTTCGATCTGCTCCAGTTGGCCAAGCGAATTGGCCCGCAGTGCGAAGCCGCCGAATACGAAGATCTGTCCGGGGAGGAAGGTCTCACCCTGGACTGCGTCGTTGATGATGATTGAAGAAGCCATCGAGCCTATCGGTGACGGCACAGAGGAACTCTCAATGAAAGCACCAATGTCGGTGTCAAAACCGGCGGATCTCGGGTAGGGGGTCCCGAACTGTGCGTCTAGGCAGATGGTAACAGGAGACAAGGGACACGATGTTTTACCCAGGTTCGGGCCCTCTTGATGGAGGTAAAACCCTACGTCCTGCTTGATTAATATTGATGATGTGTGTTACAAGAGTGGATCTACCACGAGATCAAGGAGGCTAAACCCTAGAAGCTAGCCTATGGTATGATTGTTGTTCGTCCTATGGACTACAGCCATCCGGTTTATGTAGACACCGGAGAGGGCTAGGGTTACACAGAGTCGGTTACAAAGGTAGGAGATCTACATATCCGTATCGCCAAGCTTGCCTTCCACGCCAAGGAAAGTCCCATCCGGACACGGGACGAAGTCTTCAATCTTGTATCTTCATAGTCTTGGAGTCCGGCCGATGATGATAGTTCGGCTATCCGGACACCCCCTAGTCCGGAACTCCCTCAGGCACCAACAACCCTGAGGCCATGGCCTTGGCATCAAGGGCGGGGCACTATGATGATCTCGTAGCAGCCCACCGGCCCGCCCCAGCTTCACACTTTGTCGTCATGTTTCGCGACAACTATTTCGTCAACCACATATCGGAGGACGGCATCATCGACGGTTCACCTCTGACTGCAATGTTAACACTACCGACCTTGTTTCATTCTCGGACGATGAGAGCAGCATGGCCAACATGACCTTCATCGCGGACAATGAGGTCGAGGAGCTCTCCCCAACACAGGCAATGGAGACCAGAGGTTCACATCCAACATCAGCTGAAGTCAATGATGTTCATGACCACCTCCTCGTGTCCTGTTATTCCGGAGGTAGCTAACAGCGGCCATCATAGCCTCCTCACTGAAGTCAATGATGTTCATGACAACACTGTAGAGGAAAGGGTTCATGTCGACTGGCTTGCTCTCCCTGATGGCGAATGCCACCTCCTTTATGGTGTCAATCATGCTGCTAAACATGCTCACCTCCTCGTCCATCATTGCATCCTCTTCTTCTACCTCCCAGGAGCAGGAGTGTGATCAGCAGCAACAACCTTCTCAGGGCCACCCCGAATGATGGTCTCTGACTCTTGGGTGTATGGATACTCATGGTAGGTGAATCGAGAGGCTCACTGAAGCCCATGGCATGCTTGCCAGCTGCCAGATTCCAAGAGAAGATGATCTACATCTGAGAGTAGTTATGTATGAGTATGTTGAGGTACCCAACATCATGGTGATCCTAAGAAAGAAAGACAGTGTTGTAAGTTGTGATTGCATGTTACATCAAGTGATACAAGTGGTAGGTTAGCTAACCGTGATGTGATGTGGCTTTGGTAGTGCTCAACCTCCAACCGAATGGTGAAGGTGTCGTGATCCCGTTATGTGCCGCTAAGGTCTCTAAGCTTGGACACTTGGACCCATCTCACTCTCCACTCCTAGGATGGGTGTACACATGTGTTGAGGTCACCTCTGTGGCAGAGAACTCAAAAACCCGCTTGGCAACAATGTTGAGGTTTACCTTCTTGAAGCCCTTATCATCCCTCACCCCACTTGCGATGATATCATACATCTCTTTCAGGATGAAGGTGGACATGAAATGCTGCCATTTCAGACCAATTATTTTGCTGGTTTTTCTGGGCTTGTAGAATAAGCTACCCCTACCCAGCTTATTCTAGAAGCCCAGACAAAAATATATTTTTTAGAAGCCTACTAGTCAAGTCTGAATTAGTAGGCTTCTAAAACAATAAATTTGGATGAGCTTCTAGAAAAAGCAGGGTAGGGGGCAGCTTATTTCGGCTTATTCTAGAAGCCAGCAGCAGAAATGACCTTTCATTGT
Source organism: Triticum aestivum (assembly GCF_018294505.1). Lineage (NCBI taxonomy): Eukaryota > Viridiplantae > Streptophyta > Magnoliopsida > Poales > Poaceae > Triticum > Triticum aestivum. The sequence continues at coordinate 707,837,317 of NC_057807.1, forward strand.
GCTCCCTTCATTGCCCCCCTCATTTGTGCCTTTCTAGCCTCAACAACCGCCTTAGTAGTTGTTGCAGGCATCAAATATAGTACCGCAGGCCCCTCAAGTACTTTTGCATCAAGAGCCATCGGCCGGGAGTCCTCAAGTAAGAAAGAAAGATCTAGGTATCGGACATAGCAATAGCTTGACTATGGTCTTCAATAGTGTTATAGTGATGTCCTAGAATTGAACAAAAACAATTCATCTACGGTGCTAGCATGCTACAGATGGACTGATCACCAAGCTCAACACACAAGCATACGTAGCAAGCTATCATGGACGGATCATGAAGTTCAACTAACTACCACATCTACCATACGGCACATGGACCGACCATCAAGGTCAACATAGTACCACATCTGCCATAGTAGCATTGGAACCGACATGGAAAACAATTAAATCTACCACAAGAACATGACCATCATCACCGCTGAAACGGAAAAGTCTATCGTACCACCAAAACAGTACCACTAACATCTGATCTACGACATCCTCACACAACATCATGAAGCAATACTTACATAAACTGCCATACTACCTGCAGACCTACTTCTACCACATGCTGACATATCTAAGCTCCAAGGTGGGGAGTGATTGAACTTACAATCATCGAAGGAGCAGGGAGGAGGAAGGGCGAACAACTCGGAAAAGAGAAGGAAAAAGGATCGCAGCCGCCGGCGGCCGGAGGAGATGGCGCCACTTACCTGCTCGTCTGCTAAGAAGATACCCGGGACGGAAGGATCAAAGGGGGGGGGGGGGGGGGGGGGGAATGGTGGCGGGGGTTCGGGCGGTGAGTCGAAGGGGTCTAAATAGGGCGAGGCAATCGGCGGGAGGTGGCCCAATTACTCCATGGAAAAAAAATCTAGGACACACACATCTCATTGCTTGCATGAGCTCGGCGCTGCATACCCCCCTCCTTGCACGATGAGAGTCTTGCTGAGCGAAAACTGTTGATTTGACCGTTCCTGGCGGCTATTGCTAATTAAGTGATGCTTTTAAGAAGCGTGCTATATATGCAGGCCTAACAATGCTCGCATACCATCAAACGGTATAAAATTACGTCCGGGATGCGGGCAACCAAACACGCCCCAGAATGAAGAGTACACGAGCACATACATGGTGAACCACACGTATGTACACACATTCATTCGGCGGCCGGCCGCCAAGCGTGTGTGCGGGAGGTCATGAAGAAGAAGAATCCAAGGGTGGTGCGTGCTACGGCGTTGTTTGGTAATCGCAAGAAGGGACGGGACGGACAACGGTGATCCCTAGGCCAGCCCAGCCCAGGCCAGGCCGGTGTGTGTGGGTCGATACAACCGAGGCGGCCTCGCCGTCCCCGCCACCGCCCCATCATAAAACACACGCGCACCCGCAGCTCGCGGCTCATTCCTCCCGTCACCTAGCTATAGCCTAGCTCCCACCTCCATCGTGCCGTGCCTCAGCTAGCTCATTCAGCCGCCATGTCCGCCCTCTTCGCCGCCGCCGGATCGGCCGTCCTCCCCGCGCATCGGCTCCAGGTAAGCAGCAGCAGCGGCAGCCGCCGGAGCGCGGCCGTCACGGCGTGCTTCTCCAGGCAGCAGAGCTTCCCGTCGATCTCGATCCGGTCGGCTCCGGCGAAGCGCTTCCTCCACCTGGCTTGCTCGGTATACACTCACACACACACTCCTGCATTCTTCTTCCATCTCCATGCTCATGACTGCCTGCACTAGCTAGCGCACGGGCAGCACCCCGCAGCAAAATGCTCCAAGGAGTATCCATCTCCCACCAAGTTCATTCATTCTGAATGCTCTCAACTAGTAGTGCTTTGTCTGATGATGATGTGTCACTGAAGATCCGCTCTGAGTTTCCAAAATCCTTGGACAGGCCAAGCAGGACACCATTGACAAGGTGTGCGGGATCGTCAAGAAGCAGCTGGCCGTCGCCGAGGACACCGTCGTAAGCGGGGAGACCAAGTTCGCCGACCTCGGCGCCGATTCGCTCGACACGGTAACTAAATCCCTCCCCTCGACTAACCGGTGACATGGAGCTACAACTTCATCAGCCTACTCTAGAAAAGCTGGAAACAACACCATACATGTTAGCTTCAGTGAATTCGATCTGACCTTTTTTTTACAGCCTTGTGTCTTCTTCCAAAATATAAAACCAATTCATATGTTATTCTTGCGTGTTATTATTCCATAATGTAGAACCAATTATGAATTGCTATTCTTGTGTATTATTCCATAATATAGAACCATTTTCATTTGTTATTCGGTATTCTTCATAACATAGTGCTGGATCCTGTTGCAAACAATGTTGCAGGTTGAGATCGTGATGGGCCTGGAGGAGGCATTCAGCATCACGGTGGACGAATCGAGCGCCCAGGAGATCAGGACGGTGGAGGACGCCGCGTCTCTCATCGACAAGCTCGTGACAGACAAGGATTCTTAGAACGACGACGGCACGGATCCGCCTCCATGTCCCTGCCTGAATAGCTTTTTGGGTGCTCACCTTGTTGTTGTTGTACTCTAAATACAGATATGAAATGTTGTACTGGCTGAAACTAGTTAGCCAGGAAGAGGGTTCCATGCAGAGCTTGTTTTTGTGTATGCTATGCTATCCCAGATTGAATAAATGAGGGGGGTAGCACTTCTTCCCTGAGGCAAAGATTACTGTTATATGTGCTCTATTGGTGTCACTAAACACTGCTGGGATGTTTACTCTAAGATAACAAATTGAATGCTGAGATTAGATTGCCCTTCTAAATTCCACTAGAATTTCCCCTTTCACGACGGTCATGAATTTACATTCATGCTGGGGGTTCCAAAACAGAGCTTTGATAATGGCGTGTTCGTCGCGACTCATGTGATCATATCACATATCATGACCAAGCTTCAGAACATGAACCATCGTGGTACAGCTAAACTGATGTTAGAATTTTCTACTGACAATGCCACCCAAACCCATGCTACTGTTTCAGTGACTTGGTAATCACTGAAAATTGATCCTGGCAGCCAAAGAAAATGGTATTTAGGACAGGTACGTCGGGTACGACGGCCGTCGCAACCTGGGACTAGAAACAGAGGATTTCTAAATTCCACTAGTAGCATTTTCCCTTTCATGACGGTTGCGAATTAACATACATACTGGGAATCCAAAACAATATCTTAGATGATAGTGTGTTCATCGCAACTCGTCTGCCACACCATCAAATCAGATACCATATCATGACCAGAGCTTCAGAACATGAACCATGAGCCGTGGTACAGTTAGAATTTTCTACTGGCAATGCCTTGAGGAACCAGACCCATGCTACTCAGAGGATATTTCGGTTTTCATGAAGAAGCTCCTCGCCATCTCTTCAGTCACATCGCTGCGTGCAAATAGATGGGGGAAATTAATGGTAAGAATAGGAAGCATAGGATCGTGTTAACCGAATTATCTGCAGTAGAGACGTGTAGGGGTTTCCATACCTGTCAGGCGCTTCTTCTTTGCATATAAGCAAAACATTCTTGGATGAAAGAAGCTGAAAGAATTTCACCACATCATTCACCTTCTTCAGTCTCTCATAAAGCTTAATCACAAACTGGTTATATTCCTCCGGCTCCTAAGAACAAATGACAGATTAGATGCGTGCTGACCAGGCATGTCTAAATTAACTATGTCCACATGCTCTTACTCTTAAATAAAACATAGGACCTATGCGGCTATGCTACACCTGACTACTATACACTGAAGTAAATAACCATAGGGAGTGAGGGTTACCTGTTCGATTATACAGGCCTTCCGCAGAGCAACAAAACACTCGAGTGCCTTTTCGTAATAATCTCCTTGAAGAGAATTCTGTACCAAATTGGTCGTGTACTTCTTCATCTCTTCAATTGCCTTCTGAACCCATGTTGAGCTAGATCTCTCTGCCAGCATGGCTTCAAAATCTTTAACAGGATTTGCATCTCCAATCTTCCCAACCTTCTCCGTTGAAGGAAACAGAACCTCTATCGCCCTAGCCTTCTCTGCATAAGGATCCTCTGGCTTTTTAGCTTGACCATCTGCCGCCGTAGCCTTCTCTGCATTATTTTCTGAACTTTTAGCTTGATCATCTGGGTCAGTATAAGCTAATCTCTCCTGTGTCCGGGCTTTCTTTCTCTGCGATCAATCAGACAAGTTAATGTTGAAGTTGAGTACCAAATTACTGAATCAAGTTTAACACGAAATGTCAATACTTAACCTTGGGGTTCTCCTTCAGTTCGAAAGATTTGCCTAAATTTTGGATTAACGGTGCTCGATAATTAATGACGTCAGGATCTGGCTCGGTTATCCTCCTTAGACAGCTATCGAGCGGTGGTGGATTTGCATCTGGCTGCTTTGACTTCAGATCAAGGTAGCTGTAGAACCTCTGAAGGGGAACAACAGAACCGTAGTCAATGAAACAAGAGATATATATACACAATCATCAAATAGTACAACTAAGAAGCAAATGAGAAGGCAAAGGATAAAAGCAAATTGCTAGCATAGGCTCACCGAAACATAGGTAAACCCCGATGCACAAGGTCCCAATGACATTCCAGATATGTATGATTATTTGATAAGAACTGTATTTCAAGTCTCTTCGTTAGTCAAAGGACCTTTCATCTTTAAATTGCACCTTATTGTGCCTAAAGTTCGAATATTGCTCATACTCTCTTGTTGATTAAACTTGGGTGACAAATGATATGGAACAAAGGATTCAACTACTCCCTCCGATCCAAAATAAGTGTCGTGGTTTTAGTTCAAATTTGAACTAAAACCACGACAGTTATTTTGGATCGGAGGGAGTATCATATTTGTTACAGGTTATTTGATAACTGTATTTCAAGTCTCTTTGTTAGTCAAAGGACCTTTCATCTTTAAATTGCACCTTATTGTGCCCAAAGTTCTAATATTGCTCGTACTGGCTTGTTCATTAAACTTGGGTGACTAATGATATGGAATAAAAGAATCGACTTTCATATGTTAACAGTCCAGAAAAAAAGCTACCACCTCAGAACTGAAAAATAGCAAGTGTGCATCACTAAACAAGATGAGGGGAAAAGGCATATACTAAGAAATAACAAATAACAAAAAATATATAGTTCTTTTAGTAAATTGCAGTATTCAACCTCCAACATGGGATTTGGTGTGAAATCAGGCCTGAGGATCTCTTCCCTTCCAGGTGGTGCAAGGTCTAACATCTTCACTAGGTTATCTGCCGCTTCCTGCTGTTCTTCAGTAGGCTGTGATGATGGTGGCAGGCTGCTGAAGGAGCGAAACGGAAAATCTCTGATGTCCTCAGCAAAAGGCAGTATATTGAAGTAAAAGGAATCTGGCTGCAAGACACAGTAAACAATTGCTTGAACAGGTTCGTAGTTACCCATCAATTGCTTCAAAAAATAGCCACCCATAAAATCCATCAATTGCGAGTTACAAATGAAGTTCATACCACATTGTTCACTGATGAGATGTTAGGTGTCAACACACCAAAAGCGACATTCGCTTGATTTTGCCTCCACACACATCGCAGAATTGCAACCTTGTTCGTTTCTTGCATTGCTCTAGCTAAGGCAGAGACTGCAACAATTGCTTTTGTGTTTCCCGGTTCAGGTACAAAGGAGTTCACATCTTTCATAAAATAGGACCTGTCAAGTAGAAAGGGGACTGCCTTAAATTACCAGTAATATGGGTTTTTAAGTTAAAATTGCAATACAACAAAGATAGTGTGCAGCTCACTGATGAGTTGAGAATTTTTCTGAGATGGACACAAGTTGGGATTTTACCAGATGCTTACCCAACAATAGCAGCAAAATGGATTTGCTGGTTTGCAACGTCTTCAAAATAAGTGGCATCATGAAACTTGAAATAATCATGAATAACAAAGAAAGAAACGCAGAAGTTTCCTCCAATTAATTAGTTCTCACGATTGTAGCCAAGAATAACGTTCCTATAATATGTGGTCACTAAGGAGGCAAGGGTAGTAAGACAGGATGTATTTCTAGGCTCCTAGCAAATCTCTCCTATACTTAAAAAAAATAAAGTTCAGTCAACCATTTGTTTGTCCAACCTACTCTCGTTTTGATTCTTTTTCCTGACATCTCTGATTTTTTCCACCAGTTTTGCCTGAAAACCGCATCAATTATGTTTTCTTTGGTAAACCCATAAGTGCTTACCAAATATAATCCTACTTTTTTATACAAACACATTAACATGGGCAGGTGAATCATGGGATAACCTACTAGAATATTTATGCCCCCATCACAATGCACGTGGTAAAATGGTTGCAATTTCTATGCCTCAAAACGATGGCATATAAAGGAACAAGGAAAAGTTTCAGCTTATTAACTGGCAAAATAGTACAACTGAAGGACTAGGTGTATCGAACTCATTAGTTTCAAAGATAACAATAATGCTGAAGCTTAATAGATATAATGCCAGATGCCAAGTTGAAGGATATCCAATATACCGTGGTATGCTGGATCTATCTGCAAAACCTAGAAGCTTCACACCTTTCTCTGGCTTGAACTTCACAGCCTCCCACTCAGCAGATGATATAGGAACAACTTGAGGACCATAAAGATAGCCCTTGATTCTTTGATCTGGTGGAACAACTGTGTCTGGTTCTAGAATGCTTTTGTACTCATAATCCACTTTGACTTCATGCGAGGCAAACTGATCACTTGGAGGAGCCTTATCAGAATACTTCTTCAAAGTGGGGAATTTCTCCTCAGATGTTTTCTTATAGGCCCACACCTGTTCACAAGGCATCAAGTAGAAACACCGTTGTCAACCAACTGGAACACTAATGAGATAGCGATGTCAAACTAAACTGCAAACTGAATCAGTAATATTTGACTACTGTAGACTTTGTTTAACTGACAGAAATATTGTACGAATTTTTAAACATCTCACCTTGATTTTAAAAGTGGAGCTCACTTCCAGGTCTCCCCTGAAGATAGTAACTGGGAGTACATTTCTTGTCTTGAGAGCACCTAAGAGTGCTGTCGGGGTGTCAACCTGGACTACCTTTGCCACGGACCTATCTCTGAATTGATATAATAATCGGTCATTTTCATCCATTACAGAATTGTGTTGAACCCCAGATTCCCTGAAAACAATGCAGTCCATCTTAATATCATGTTTTTTCATCTGGTCTGCAATAGTGTCCACCTGATCTTCTTTTGTCCCTTGGGGCGGATCCCTTAGCAGATGTTGTGCGTCGGTGATTAGACACAGACGTTGCTTTGCTTTGGTATCTCCGAATCTCTTTATCAGCATATCCAAACCAACAACAATAGCATCCAGAACTTGCTTTAGTCAAGGAATTCCACTAACTGAACTTTATCATAATCAACGAAAATATAATAACAAGGCCACATTGCGCACATCAACAATATGGTAACTAAAAGAAGTAATTCCCTTGTAAAAACAAGGGGGAGGAACTACAGAAGCTGCAAGTGAATTATGAAAGAGAACCTGCTACATAAGGAACCAAGTTTTAGTTATAATTAATGGATGTCAAACTAACAACAGAGGGAACTCCTCAACAAGCAAACACCTTAAGATGATGGGATCAAGAACTACTTTATGTTTCAACTGGGGATATGAACTAGTAGCACACATAAGCGTAGACAACTACAAAAAACCTTAGAAAGTAAAAAAGAAGAGGAGCTCAAAACATGTGTGACGTGCTGATCATGGAAAGTAAGCAAATGTAATAACAGATGGCTCTCTAAACATTAGACTGAAAAGACATAAACACATATGTTATTTATGGATACAGTCACCAGGGGCAGTTCCCTTAGGAAGATTTTCAAGGGCATCTTTTGTTTCTTCGTCAACAACTTTAATATCGTGCTTAACCAGCACATGCTTATAGCCCCCAAGTTCCCTCGCGAGGTCATTGTGTGTTTCTGCATACATACATCAATAAAAAAGTTTAAGTAGCACAGTTTTTAATTTTAAGAAGCATAGAATGCAAGCGAGTCCCAGACAATGTTCTTGGATGTTGTTCAGGACTCAAGCACTGGGATGGCATAGCTAAATATAGTGCATTCAGAACAAATATTCCCCAAAGGCTAGATGCATGCTAAGGAGGAAAACAATAACTAGTTTGATTGTTTTCCATTCTGAATCATAAATACACTTGTTCACCATTGCATTAAAACCTATATGCTGTAGAGTATAACAAGAAAACAAGAAAAGGCTTTCTAGTTAACAGGGCAAAACTGATAAGTAGGAAGTTAGTCACATGATCGACCCGCAATATCTGAAGTCGCAATGTACACGCAAAGTTCTGTTACCACAAATGCAGGATCAGTTATACCTTTAGTTCCAAACAGGACAACGCCAACCTCGTCGCTCCTATGAAAAACCAGCTGCAGAGTACAAAAAACAAAGGCGGTCAGCTAGCCCCAACGGCAGATTTACGGACGCTTGCATTTGTATTGGGTTGGGTCAATCATAAATTTTCGGATGGAGACATCGTGCTGCTTGCCTTCTTGCGCACGAGGGTGGTGCAGACGTTCTCGACCTCCTGCAGCGCCCGGTGCATCGACGGGCCGACATCCAGCAGCAGAACCAGCCCCTCCTGCACGGCAATCGGCGAATCAAAGCCGTCAGCGTAACGCAACAACAATGTACAGCCTGCGGCAGTAAAACACTACTGAATCTACACATGAGCGATGGGAAATAAGGCTTCCCCCCTCTATTCCCCTTGTAGGGCTCAGAAGCCACGTGCCTCCTCCTTCCTAGGACGACGGGGGAGGGAGGAGGGGATCCGATCCAAGGCGACCGCGTCTGTCCCGAGGCGGCCGGCAGAAATGGCCCGTGGTTGCTACTACCAAGACCAGTCGCGGAGGAGGGGCGGCGTACCTTGTTGCGCGCCATGCCGCGGGGCGTGGGGAAACCGGGCTCGCGGCGCGGCCGGCGGCGCGTGCGACGGCGACGGTTCCGTGTTCTGGAAAGGGGGCGCGGCGGCGGCGGCATCGACGTGTTTTCTAGAAGGGAGCGACGGCGACTTAGGGCGGTGTGATGGGCTGAGAGGTCGGCCCGTATCGCTCTCCAGCCCGTACCAGGAGCCTCGTAGGGCCTAACAATATCTCAATTATTTCACCAACAGCCGTATACGGGCAGATTTTTATTTTATTTTACCCAAATATCGTCCAAGTTTATGTCTGGTGAACCTCAAAATAAAAGTTTATCTCTGGCTGGTCAGGCCAACGCCGAGGGCATCTACCCTCAAAAAAAAAAACGCCGAGGGCATCTAAACATTTACAGAAAGTCTGAAATAAATCCAGAAAAATGCGAGCATCAGTGTCAAGTCTACGATTCAATTCATAGGAACAGTTTTTTTTTGGCATTTCTAAATAAAACTAACATTTTTTTGGCAAAAGTAAAAAATAAAGATGGAAAATACAAAACGGGATAGCCTGTTTCCATGTCCACATAAATTCAGGCCTGCCGAGTGCCGTTAATGAAATGTTTGATTTATTACGAATTGTTTTGATTTTTTTTCCTCTGGTTTTCTTCTTTTGATTTTGATTTTGATTTTTTCTTTTCCTATTTCTATTAATAAAAATGTACATGTGATATTTTAAAATTCTATTGAAACCTGGCGAGTATTTTTTAATGCACGGTGGACATTTTTCAGACACATGATCAATATTTTTTATGCATGGTGATTTAAAAAAATACATGATTAACATTTTCTTAACAAAGAATGAATATTTCTTAAATACATGTGTATATTTTTTAAACATAAAATACATAATTTTGAATATGCGATGAATAATTTTCAAATACATGGTAAATATATTTTGAATATACAATGACCATATTTTGCAAATACGCTATGAACTATTTTACATGTATGTGCATATGTAATTTTGTTTAATGAATCAAAATATTTTTCGTCAAAATAGAAAAATTGGGGCGTTAATGGTTGTCCTGTCATGAGCACTTTCCCTTATATCTGACACATTAGACATCACATAGATGTCGATCACAGGTACAGTGCATGCAGCAAGCACGTCATACTATCTAGTATCTTTTTATGTACCGTCTCTTGTAAGTAGGAGCTGCCGCCACCAGGTACTGAAGGAACGCAAACAACCGTCGCAAGGAATTTTTTGTTCCCCCGCCTTCGGATGCCATCTTGGCATTAGGCCTTGTACAATGGAGATGCTTAGAGGGGTGCTTAGAAAAATAAACTGAGATTTTCTGAAGCACCGGTACCTATTTTTATAAGAGAGACACTTAGTTAAGCGTCTACCCTGTACAAATAAGCACCGGTACTTAAAAAAATCTGGTTTATTTATCTAAGCACCTCCTCTAAGAGGGCATGTCCAACGCTGGACGCTTATACAGGCGCGAGGATCATTATCCCATCGAGTTCCCGGCTGATTAGCGGTTGGGCCGTCAAATCCCAGTGTCAAGTGTGGCATCGACGCAAAGGCTGGCATCCGATGCTTGGCCCTTTTCTTGGCTAAATCAAGCACCCCTGGTTGCGTAATTAGGCTATGGAGTTAGCGCCATGCATTGGGAGCTGGGCGATTAGGAATTTTCTATTTTGTGGTATTTATTTATTTTTCTTCATAAGCGCCTTGTTAAGAGTCCAGTATTGGACATGCCCGGAGGGGGCTTGGATCTTCAAGAAATTTAGAATCTTCGTCAATGCTCCCTCCTTAGTCCTCATATAAGTTTTGTCTGTCAAGTTTGACCAAAATTGTTGAAAAAATATTCACAATATCAAATAAATATCACTAGCACTAGTAGAAAAAGGGTCAAACGTGAAGCACATTAATGCCGGTTTGTATTTGAGCCGGCACAAATGTATACATTAGTGCCGGTTCCAACGGCTAGCCGGGCCGCTCTCATTAGTACCGGTTCGTGGCTAACCTTTAGCACCGGTTCGTGCCACGAACCGATACTAATGAGAGTGGTGGCAGGATGTTGTCAGTCTGGGCCCCCTCCAGCACCTTTAGTACCGGTTCTTGGCACGAACCGGTACTAAAGGTCGTCCTACATAAACCATTCGTCCACCCGAGCTCGCTCTGTTCTTCCCCTTTCCCCTCTCCTCTCTGTTCTTCCCCTCTTCCTCTCGAGCTCATCACACATTTTGCCCAAAATTTGTCAAGATTTGAAGGCCCCCATCCATTCAAATGATCACAAAGGTTAGCAACTTTGTCCTTTCATCTCTCATTGCTAGATTAGCTCTTGCAATGCTTTATATAGTTATTAATTTGTGAGTTTAGTAATTTGGGGGGTAATATATATATATATGTGCTAGTATTTGATTTATATGCAATTTGAGGTTAAAATAACACTTAGTTTGCATATGTAGGTGTGGTTTACTTAGTGCCTTCTAAATCTCCGTCGTAACCACCGTCGATCGCCCGCACCGTCCCGTCGCCGGCAACACCTTGTGGTGAGCCTCTTGTTCATGAAATTTTATATAAAAAATTGATGTTTGTGTGATTTGGATATATACTTACTCGTATAATAATTATCTTACCCGTACGTTGTTTGTCATACATAGTGCCATGGTTTTGATATCCGTCCCCGTCGGCCCTCGTCCTTGTTATGATTCGGATGTGGTATATTCTCTTTTAAAACTATTTGTTGCATTTCGTGTTTATGACAAATTATGCCCATCAAGTTGACATAGATATTTTTATCTAGGAGGTATGTGAACCGGAAATTCCAACCGACCCTATTGCCGAGAGGTTAAATTTAGTTGAAATAGAAAATGAGTACTTGAAAGAAAAATTGAAAAAAATTGAGGGGGAGAAGATGGAATTGGAGTTGCATGTTGCCGATATCGTCGATGATCACAAGATCAAGATGGAGAAAATGCGCTTGAAGATTAGAAAGATTAGAAAATATGCCATCGATAGTGAGGCTTGGTATCATTATGCTGTTGGATCTATTGTTACCTTAGTTGCGATCTTGATCGCATTTGTTGTTGCATTTAAATGCTTTAGCTAGAGAGTTATTTGTTTGTTGCATTTAAGTGTTGTGTGAACTTTATGTATGAACTTGTATTAATTTGGTCTATTCGGTGTTGTGTAATGAAGATGAGCCGGCAATGGATGTACGATGACCGATGCTCTCCCCTGTTCGTTGAGGGCGTGCATACTTTTCTGCTTGCGGCTAAGGCAAACAAGCGGGCGGATGGTTTTATGCCTTGTCCATGTGCTGGCTGTAAGAATGGTCGCAATTACTCTACGTCAAGAACCATTCACGTCCACCTGTTTGAGTCCGGTTTCATGCCCCACTATAATGTTTGGACCAAGCACGGAGAAAGAGGGGTTATGATGGAAGACAATGAAGAAGAAGAGGACGACGACAGCTATCCTGGCCATGGGTTCCCTGAATACGATGATACAACAATGGGGGAAGAAGCTGAGCCGGTAATGCGGGAAGAAGCTGAGCCGGCAATGCCGGAAGAAGCTGAAGAAGAGGCATCAGATGAGCCCGTTGATGATCTAGGTCGGGCCATTGCTGATGCAAAGAGAAACTGCGCAAGTGATTTGGAAAAGAAGAAGTTGCAGCGCATGTTAGAGGATCACAAAAAATTGTTGTACCCGAATTGCGTAGGTGACAAGAAAAAGCTGGGCACCACACTGGAATTGCTGCAATGGAAGGCAGAGAATGGTGTATCTGACAAGGGATTTGGAAAGTTGCTAGTAATGATAAAGGATATGCTTCCAAAGGACAACGAATTGCCCGAGAGTACGTACGAAGCAAAGAAGGTTGTCTGCCCTCTAGGGTTAGAGGTGCAGAAGATACATGCATGCCCTAATGATTGCATCCTCTACCGCGGTGAGTACGAGGATTTGAACGCTTGCCCGGTATGTGGTGCATTGCGCTATAAGATCAGCCGCGATGAGCATGGTGATGTCGAGGGCGAGCGCCCCAGGAAGAAGATTCCTGCCAAGGTGATGTGGTATTCTCCTATAATACCAAGGTTGAAACGTTTGTTCCAAAACAAAGAGCATGCCAAGACGATGCGATGGCACAGAGAAGACCGTAAGAAAGACGGAAAGTTGAGAGTACCAGCTGACGGGTCGCAGTGGAGAAAAATCGAAAGAAAGTACGGGAAGGAGTTTGCAGATGACGCAAGGAGCGTATGGTTTGGTCTAAGCGCAGATGGCATTAATCCTTTTGGGGAGCAGAGCAGCAACCATAGCACCTGGCCTGTGACTCTATGTTTGTATAACCTTCCTCCTTGGTTGTGCATGAAGCGGAAGTTCATTATGATGCCAGTGCTCATCCAAGGCCCTAAGCAACCCGGCAACGACATTGATGTGTACCTAAGGCCATTAGTTGAAGAACTCTTACAACTGTGGAATGGAAAAGGTGTACGTGCGTGGGATGAGCACATGGGGGAAGAATTTGACCTAAAGGCATTGCTGTTCGTGACCATCAATGATTGACCTGCTCTCAGTAACCTTTCAGGACAGACAAACAAGGGATACCGCGGATGCACGCACTGTTTGGATGATACTGACAGTATATATTTGAATAGTTGTAAGAAGAATGTGTACCTGGGACATCGTCGATTTTTTCCGAGCAGGCATCCCGTAAGAAAGAAAGGCAAGCATTTCAAAGGTGAGGCGGATCACCGGACGAAGCCTCGCCACCGTACTGGTGCTGATGTACATGATATGGTCAAGGATTTGAAGGTGATATTTGGAAAGGGTCCTAGCGGACAACCTGTTCCAAAGGACGTTGACGGACGCGCACCCATCTGGAAGAAGAAATCTATATTTTGGGACCTGCCATATTGGAAAGACCTAGAGGTCCGCTCCGCAATCGACGTGATGCACGTGACGAAGAATCTTTGCGTGACCCTGCTTGGCTTCTTGGACGTGTATGGAAAGACAAAAGATACACCTGAGGCACGGGAGGACCAGCAACGTATGCACGGAGAAGACGACATACATCAGGGTCATGCAAGCTACGCTCTTACAAAGAAGAGAAGGAAATCTTCTTTGAATGCTTGCTCAGTATTAAGGTACCGTCTGGCTTCTCGTCGAATATAAAGGGAATAATAAACATGGCAGAGAAAAAGTTCCAGAACCTAAAGTCTCATGACTGCCACGTGATTATGATGCAACTGCTTCCGGTTGCATTGAGGGGGCTTCTACCGGAAAACGTTCGATTAGCCATTGAGAAGCTATGTGCATTTCTCAATGCAATCTCTCAGAAGGTAATCGATCCAGAAATCATACCAAGATTACAGAATGATTTGGTGCAATGTCTTGTCAGTTTCGAGTTGGTGTTCCCACCATCCTTCTTCAACATCATGACGCACGTCCTAGTTCACCTATGCGAAGAGATTAACGTTTTGGGTCCTGTATTTCTACACAATATGTTCCCCTTTGAGAGGTTCATGGGAGTCTTAAACAAATATGTTCATAACCGTGCTAGGCCAGAAGGAAGCATCTCCAAGGGCCATCAAAATGAGGAGGTCATTGAGTTTTGTATTGACTTTATTCCTGACCTTAAGCCGATTGGTGTTCCTGAATCGCGGCATAAGGGCAGACTGGATGGAAAAGGCACGCTAGGAGGGGAACAAATAATATGTATGGATGGACATTCTCTCACTGAAGCACACTACACAGTTCTACAGAATTCCGCCTTGGTGGCTCCGTATATGGATGAACACAAGAATTTGCTACGCTCCAAACACCCGGAGCGGTCTGATGACTGGATTACACGTGAACAAACCAGGAGTTTCGCCAGCTGGTTGCAGACACGTACCATGCATGACACCTCTATTGAAGATGACCTGTACTTGCTGTCCCAGTTACCATCTTCGAATATAATGACTTTCAAAGGGTTCGAGATAAATGATAATACATTTTACACGATCGCCCAAGATAAGAAGAGCACCAACCAAAACAGTGGTGTCCGCTTTGATGCAGAAACCAAGACGGGAAAGGAAACATATTATGGTTATATACAGGAATTTTGGGAACTTGACTATCGACGTGGTTTAAAGGTCCCTTTGTTTCGGTGCAAATGGGTCAATATGACACGAGGCGGGGTAACGGAAGACCCGCAGTACGGAATGACAACAGTGGATCTCAACAATCTTGCGTATGCAGACGAACCATTCGTCCTAGCCAATGATGTGGCACAGGTTTTCTATGTGAAGGACATGTCTACCAAGCCAAGAAAAAGAAAAGATAAGGAAGCGAATGCATCGTACGATGAGCCAAAGCGGCACATAGTTCTTTCTGGGAAGAGAAACATCGTGGGAGTGGATGACAAGACAGACAAGTCAGAAGATTATGAAAAGTTTGATGAAATTGCTCCATTCACAGTGAATATTGACCCGAGCATCCCGTTAAATGATGAAGATTTTCCATGGTTACGGCGCAAAGGGACACATGCGAAGAAAAAGTTTCACACCCAAAGATCTGGGATGTGATCAGCTTCACTAGCTATCATCACTTTCTTCTGTGTTTCGCACCAAGAGGGGAATCTCTGTAATAGTTAGGGTAGTTATGTGTTTTGGCATTTGAAACGCAAAGAATTTTATGTGCAAACAAATTCACACTAATTTCAAATAATTCAAAATTTAAACTATTCAAATTTGAAAACTACGGGCACTAACAGAAAAAAGCAAAAAAGAAAGAAAAACTATAGCTGAAAAGAAAAAAACTATATAAAAAAACTACTCAAAAATAAATAGAAGAAAATAAATATAGCAGAAAAGAAAAAAGTACTCAGAAATAAATAGAAGAAAAAATAAAGCAGAAAAGAAAAAAAATATTATATTTGCTATTTTTCAATCGTTTACAAAATGACCGTGAAATTGAAAATCACTACAAAATGAACTCTGAAAATGTTGAATTTTGGCAAACTAGATGAAAAACTACTCACAAATAAATAGAAAAAAATAAATATAACAGGAAAGAAAAAACTATACAAAAAACTACGCAAAAATAAATAGAAGAAAATAAAGCAGAAAAGAAAAAAACTATAAAAAAATTGGGGCGCTGCCCTGTGGGCCTACCACAGGTGTGTAATTACAGGCCTTAAAGGCCCAGCAGACTCACAGGGCAGTGTGCAGAGTTTAGGCCCACAAGCCTGCTAGCTATATAGAGGAGTTCGAAGTGGTAGCCGTGGCTGGGTTTATAAACCAGTGCGGCTGCCCTTCGCCCGGCGAGGTGGGACTAAACTTTGGGGTGGCAGCGCGACCCCTTTAGTACCGGGTCGTGGCACAAACCGGTACTAAAGGGGGGTCCTTTAGTACCGGTTTGTGCCACCACCCGTACTAAAGGGGGTCGCTTCCCGCCGCTTGGCCTGGCCAAAACAGGCCTTTAGTACCGGTTGGTGGCTCCAACCGGTACTAAAGGTGCCTTCTATATATACTCGACTTACGAAATTTTCATTCTTCCTCTGTTTCCGTCGTCTCCGTCGCCGTCGCCGCCCCCGTCCCCGTCACCGCCCTCGTCTCCGTCGCCGCCCCCGTCCCCGTCGCCGCCAACGTCTCCGTCGCCGCCCCGGGCCCACCCCCGTCCCCGTCGCCGCCCCCGTCCCCGTCGCCGCCGTCGCCCCGCTGTGAGCTCTCCCCCTCTAACCTCTCTCCCTCGCCCCCGGCGGCCACCATGGGCGCCACCCCTCCCGGCCCCGAGCACACACACACACACACAAGCATGAATTAGTATATAATTTAGATTATTTAGATTATTATTGTTTTAGTTATCAAAACACACACACACACACGCATGAATTAGTATATAATTTAGATTATTTAGATTATTATTGTTTTAGTTATCAAAATTTTTTATATGGAACACACACACACACATATGTATGAATTAATGCATGTATATATTAGTATATACGTATTGTGTATGTTTAATTAGTTTAGATTATTTAGATTATTATTGTTTTAGTTATCAAAATTTTTTATATGGAAATTAGTGTTTAATTAGTATGGAAATTTTTTATGTTTAATTAGTATATAATTAGTGTTTAATTAGTATGGAAATTTTTTATATAATGTTATTTTTCAGTTTTTTAATGGATGTATAGAAGTTGTGTTTTCTGTTTTTAGTGTTAGATGCTTAATTAGTATGAAATAGTATATAGATTTTTGAAATAGTAGAAATGTTAGAAATTTTAGTTATCAAAATCCAATCATTAAAAAAATATTACTTTTTGCGGGCATATAGCTAGTATTTGTTCTCGACGATGCCCGGCCCGCATCCTCGCCGTCGACCCGTCCGCGACGACGTCCAGCCGACCCATGTCCGGGACTGGGCTCCGCCGGGCTGGCACTGGGAGGTGCTGCCTGGAGGGGCGCGCCGCTTGATGAGGAACCCGGCCCCGGGTCCCGTCGTCGACCCTGATCTCGTTTGGTGGCGTTCGCGTGGGCCAGTTTTGGTGCGGAGGGACCCGGCCCCGCCGGAGGTGGTACGTCGCCGTGTCAGGGAGGAGGACGAGCACGTCCATCGCTACATGGTTGCGTTAGAGGGCGGCAGGTTCTCCAATACCTGGCAGTATCTTCGGGGATCTCACTTCAGCTATGATCCTGTGAGGGTTCCTTCTCTTTGGGTGTCCACCGCCCGCGCCGCAGGAACCGCGAGTATGCCCAGCCCACACTAGGGGCTGAGGGCAGGGAATTTTACGTCCCACCCACCACCCACTTTATAGCCACTGTCGATGACTTAACCGACATGCTAGATTACGCCTCCAAAGACATCGACGGTATAGATGACGATGCCGAAGAGGAGCAAAGCCATAACCCGCCGTTTGCCGGACGCTGGATGGCCACTTCCTTGTAGGACATATACATGGTGGACACACCCAAAGAGAATGACGTCGACGATGGGAAGAATCTCGAGGATGAGCCTGCTGAAGCACCTACGAAGCGTCGACGTCAGTAGCGCAGATCAAAATCACGTCGCGAAAAAGACAACAATACCGGCACGGGAGACAATAACACCCCGGAGAACGCCGAAGACCAAGACGCCCCAGTCGAGCCAACATCCGAACAGGATGATTGGGAAGAGGGGCAAGTCAACCCCGATGATCCCACCAGGAACGAGGGCTCGGAGGATAGTAACTACCTACCGACCTCCGAAGAGGATGAGAGCCTGGGCGACGAAGATTTCATCGTACCAGAGGACCCCCTCGAACAAGAGCGCTTTAAACGCCGGCTAATAGCCATGACAAGAAGCCTGAAAAAGAAGCGACAACAACTTCAAGCCGATCAAGATTTACTGAATGACAGATGGACTAATGTCCTGGCAGCCGAGGAATACGGCCTTGAGCACCCAACTAAGAGTTACCCAAAGCGCAAGTTGCTCTTCCAATTCAACGATGAGGTCCCAGAGCCTATACCGACGCGCGTAGCGCGGCTGATAGTCCTGACCGAACACCTCGCGGTAGGGACAGAGAGGTAACCCAAGCCGAATACCAACCTACGCCACCTCGCCCTAGAGGCAGAGAAAGAGCGACTGCAAGGTACACGCACGACCTGCGACAGGACCTAGACAATAGAGCCGGTCATACCAGATCAATTTATGGATCAAGGGGACGTGCACCAGCGCAAGAAGACGGCCATCAGGCCTGGCGCGATAAACACAACCTCACCCGGGCCGAAAACCGCATGCGGACTCCATCCGAACCGCATCATGACGTCGCCCGATACAGAGAAGCCGCACACCTCCTATGCTTCACCGATGAGGTAATGGAGCACCAGTTCCCAGAAGGGTTTAAACCCGTGAACATTGAACCATACGATGGCACAACATATCCCCCAGTATGGATTGAAGACTTTCTTCTCCATATCCACATGGCCCACGGTGATGACCTACATGCCATCAAGTACCTACCCCTAAAACTTAAGGGACCAGCACGACATTAGCTGAATAGCCGCCCAGAAAACTCCATTGGAAGCTGGGAAGACTTGGAGGACTCCTTTAGAGACAACTTCCAAGGTACCTATGTTCGGCCGCCCGACGCCGATGACCTTAGTCACATAATTCAACAACCCGGCGAATCAGCCCGGAAGCTCTGGACTAGGTTCTTAATTAAAAAGAACCAGATTGTGGATTGTCCGAACGTCGAAGCCCTCACAGCCTTCAAACATAGTGTCCGAGATGAGTGGCTCGCCCGACACCTCGCCCAAGAGAAACTGAAGTCCATGGCAGCCCTCACCGCACTTATGACCCGCTTTTGCACAGGAGAAGATAGCTGGCTAGCTCATAGAAGCTTACCAGCGATCCAGGCACCTCTTAAGCCAGGGACGGCAATGGCAAGCCACGACGCGACAAGCACAAGGGTCGAAACAATACCAAAGACACGGCGGTCAACGCCGGATTCAGTGGCTCAAAATTCGGTCAGCGGAAGAGGTTGTTCAAAGGAAACAAAGATGGTCCATCTAGTTTGGAAAAAATACTTGATCGGCCTTGCCAGATTCATGGCACCCCCGATAAACCTGCCAATCACACCAACATAAACTGTTGGGTCTTTAAACAGACTGGAAAGCTCAACGCCGGACACAAGGGGAAAAGGCCGCCCAGCAAGGATGATTATGAAGAGCCTCGCCCACCGAACACAGGGGGGCAGAAGCAATTTCCCCCTGGGGTCAAAACAGTAAATATGATCTATATGACCCACATCCCCAAACGGGAGCGCAAGCGGGCATTAAGGGACGTCTACACCGTAGAGTTGGTTGCCCCAAAATTCATCCCATGGTCGGCTTGCCCGATCACCTTCGATCGAAAGGACCACCCAACCAACATCCATCATAGAGGATCGGCAGCTTTGGTCTTCGACCCAATCATCGATAGATTCCATCTCACGCGAGTCCTCGTGGACCGTGGCAGTACCCTTAACCTGCTCTATCAGGACACCGTCCGCAAAATGGGTATTGATCTGTCAAGAATCAATCCCACCGAAACTACCTTTAAAGGAGTAATACCTGGCGTAGAGGCCTATTGCTCAGGTTTAGTAACATTGGAAGTTGTCTTTGGCTCACCCAACAACTTCCGCAGTGAATATTTGATCTTCGATATCGTACCCTTCCGAAGTGGCTATCACACACTGCTCGGACGGACCACCTTTGCTTGATTCAACGCGGTGCCGCACTATGCTTATTTAAAGCTCAAGATGCCCGGTCCGCGTGGCGTCATAATGGTTAACGGAAACACGGAATGCTCCCTCCGCACCGAGGAGCACACTGCGGCTCTCGCAGCCGAAGTACATAGCGGCCCCCTCAAGCCGCACACCTCATCAGCTATCAAGCCATCAGACCTTGCTAAAAAAAGTCCGGTCAGTCCCACAGGCTGCCGACTCGGTACCTCTAGAGCTAGACTAGCAGTTTCGCCTCCATCGATCACCGCGCACTGAAGGAAATATGCCCTAGAGGCAATAATAAAGTTATTATTTATTTCCTTAATTCATGATAAATGTTTATTATTCATGCTAGAATTGTATTAACCGGAAACTTAGTACATGTGTGAATATATAGACAAAACATAGAGTCCCTAGTATGCCTCTACTTAACTAGCTTGTTAATCAAAATGGTTATGTTTCCTAACTATAGACATGTGTTGTCATTTGATGAACGGGATAACATCATTAGGAGAATGATGTGATGGACATGACCCATTTGTTAGCTTAGCATTATGATCGCGTCAGTTTCATTGCTACTGCTTTCTTCATGACTTATACAAGTTCCTTGGACTATGAGATTATGCAACTCCCGAATACCATAGGAACACTTTGTGTGCTACCAAACGTCACAACGTAAATGGGTGATTATAAAGGTGCTCTATAGGTGTCTCCGAAGGTGTTTGTTGGGTTGGCATAGATCAAGATTAGGATTTGTCACTCCGTGTTCCGGAGAGGTATCTCTGGGCCTTCTCAGTAATACTCATCACTATAAGCCTTGCAAGCATTGTAACTAATGAGTTAGTTGCGGGATGAAGTATTACGGAATGAGTAAAGATACTTGCCGATAACGAGATTGAACTAGGTATTATGATACCGACGATCGAATCTCGGGCAAGTAACATACCGATGACAAAGGGAACAACGTATGTTGTCATGTGATTTGACCGATAAAGATCTTCGTAGAATACGTAGGAACCAATATGAGCATCCAGGTTCCGTTATTGGTTATTGACCGAACACGTATCTTGGTCATGTCTACATAGTTCTCGAACCCGTAGGGTCCGCACGCTTAACGTTCGATGATGATTGGTATTACGAGTTTATGTAATATGATGTACTGAAGGTTGTTCAGAGTCCCGGATGTGATCACGGATATGACGAGGAGTCTCGAAATGGCCAAGACATAAAGAATGATATATTGGACGTCTATGTTCGGACACCAGAAGTGTTTCGGAGAAGTTTTGGATAAAACCGGAGTACCGGGGGGTTATTGGGCCTCCTGGGCCAAGTGGTGGAAGAGAGGAGGCAGGCCAAGGTGGGGAGCCCCCCCCCTAGCCCAAACCGAATTGGACTAGGTGGGCAGCCCCCCTTTCCTTCTCTCCTTCCCCTACTTCCTTCCCCTCCTAGTTGGACTAGGAAAGGGGGGGACCTACTCCTACTCGGAGTAGGATCCCCCCCTTGGGGTGCACCCCTTGAGGCCGGTTGGCCCCCTCCTCCGCTCCTTTATATATGGGGAAGGGGGAACCCCAGAGACACACAAGTTGATCATGTTGATCTTTTAGCCATGTGCGGTGCCCCCTCCACAGATTTCCACCTCGGTCATATCATCGTAGTGCTTAGGCGAAGCCTTGCGCTGGTAACTTCATCATCACCGTCACCATGCCGTCGTGCTGATGAAACTCTCCCTCGACCTTCAGCTGGATCTAGAGTTCGTGGGACGTCACCGAGCTGAATGTGTGCAGATCATGGAGGTGCCATACCTTCGGTACTAGGATCGGTCGGATCATGAAGACGTACGACTACATCAACCGCGTTGTCATAACGCTTCCACTTTCGGTCTGTGAGGGTACGTAGACAACACTCTCCCCTCTCGTTGCTATGCATCACCTAGATAGATCTAGCGTGATCGTAGGATTTTTCTTTTGAAATTGCTGCGTTCCCCAACAATGGCATCTGAGCCAGGTCTATGCGTAGATGTTATATGCACGAGTAGAACACAAAGAGGTGTGGGCGATAATGGTCATACTGCTTAACAGCATGTCATACTTTGATTCGGCAGTATTGTTGGATGAAGTGGCTCAGACCGACATTATGCGTACGCTTACGCGAAACTAGTTCTACCGACGTGCTTCGCACACAGGTGGCTAGTGAGTGTCTATTTCTCCAACTTTAGTTGAATCGAGTGTGGCTACGCCTGGTCCTTGTTGAAGGTTAAAACAACACACTTGACGAAAAATCATTGTGGTTTTGATGCGTAGGTAAGAATGGTTCTTGCTAGAAGCCCATAGCAGCCACGTAAAACTTGCAACAAGAAAGTAGAGGACGTCTAACATGTTTTTGCAGGGCTTCCTGTGATGTGATATGGTCAAGACATGATGTGATATAATTTGTTGTATGAGATGATCATGTTTTGTAACAAAGTTATCGGCAACTAGCAGGAGCCATATGGTTGTCGCTTTATTGTATGCAATGCAATCGCCATGTAATTGTTTTACTTTATCACTAAGCGGTAGCGATAGTTGTAGTAACAATAGTTGGCGAGACAACAACGATGCTACGATGGAGATCAAGGTGTCGTGCCGGTGACGATGGAGATCATGACGATGCTTTGGTGATGGAGATCATGAGCACAAGATGATGATGGCCATATCATGTCACATATTTTGATTGCATGTGATGTTTATCTTTTATGCATCTTATTTTGCTTAGTACGGCGGTAGCATTATAAGATGATCCCTTACTAAAATTCAAGGTACAAGTGTACTCCCTGAGTATGCACCATTGCTACAGTTCGTCGTGCCGAGACACCACGTGATGATCGGGTGTGATAAGCTCTAAGTTCACATAAAATAGGTGCAAGTCAGTTTTGCACACGCAGAATACTCGGGTTAAACTTGACGAGCCTAACATATGCAGATATGGCCTCGGAGCACTGAGACCGAAAGGTCGAACGTGAATCATATAGTAGATATGATCAACATAGTGATGTTCACCATTAAAAACTACTCCATCTCACGTGATGATCGGACATGGTTTAGTTGATTTGGATCACGTGATCACTTAGATGATTAGAGGGATGTCTATCTAAGTGGGAGTTTTTAAGTAATATGATTAATTGAACTTTAATGTATCATGAACTTAGTACCTGATAGTATTTTGCATGTCTATGTTGTTGTAGATCAATGGCCTGTGCTATCGTTCCTTTGAATTTTAATGTGTTCCTAGAGAAAGCTAAGTTGAAAGATGATGGCAGCAACTACATGGACTGGGTCCGGAACTTGAGGATTATCCTCATTGCTGCACAAAAGAATTACGTCCTGGAAGCACCACTAGGTGCCAGGCCTGCTGCAGATGCTACTGATGACGTTAAGAACGTCTGGCAGAGCAAAGCTGATGACTACTTGATAGTTCAGTGTGCCATGCTTTACGGCTTAGAATTGGGACTTCAAAGACATTTTGAATGTCATGGAGCATATGAGATGTTCCAAGAGTTGAAGTTAATATTTCAAGCAAATGCCCGAGTTGAGAGATATAAAGTCTCCAACAAGTTCTACAACTGCAAAATGGAGGAGAATAGTTCTCTCAGTGAACACATACTCAGAATGCCTGGGTACCATAACCACTTGACTCAACTGGGATTTGATCTTCTAGTTGATTGTGTCATTGACATAGTTCTTCAATCACTGCCACCAAGCTATAAAGGCTTCGTGATGAACTATAATATGCAAGGGATGAACAAGACTATTCCCGAGCACTTCACAATGCTAAAGGCTACGGAGGTAGAAATCAAAAAGGAGCATCAAGTGTTGATGGTCAACAAGACCACTAGTTTCAAGAAAAAGGGCAAAGGGAAGAAGGGGAACTTCAAGAAGAACAACAAAAAGGTTGCTGCTCAAGAGAAGAAACCCAAGTTTGGACCTAAGCCTGAAACTGAGTGCTTCTACTGCAAAGGGACTGGACACTAGAAGCAGAACAGCCCCAAGTATTTGGCGGATAAGAAGGATGGCAAAGTGAAAGGTATATTTGATATACATGTTATTGATGTGTACTTAACTAATGCTCACAGTAGTGCATGGGTGTTTGATACTGGTTCTGTTGCTCATATTTGCAACTCAAAACAGGGGCTATGGATTAAGCGAAGATTGGCTAGGGACGAGCTGACGATGCGCGTGGGAAATGGTTCCAAGGTCAATGTGATCGCCGTCGGCACGCTACCTCTACATCTACCATCGGGATTAGTTTTAGACCCGAATAATTGTTATTTGGTGCCAGCGTTGAGCATGAACATTATATCTGGATCTTATTTAATGCGAGACGGTTATTCATTTAAATCAGAGAATAATGGTTGTTCTATTTATATGAGTAATATCTTTTATTTTAATGCACCCTTGATGAGTGGTCTATTTATATTGAATCTCGATAGTGATGATACACATATTCATAGTATTTAAACCAAAAGATGCAAAGTTAATAATGATAGTGCAACTTATTTGTGGCTCCGCCGTTTGGGTCATATCGGTATAAAGCGCATGAAGAAACTCCATGCTGATGGACTTGGAATCACTTGATTATGAATCACTTGGTGCTTGCGAACCGTGCGTCATGGGCAAGATGACTAATACTCCATTCTTCGGAACAATGGAACGAGCTACTGACTTATTGGAAATAATACATACTGATGTATGCGGTCCAATGAGTATTGAGGCTCGTGGTGGGTATCATTATTTTCTTACCTTCACAGATGATTTGAGCAGATATGGTTATATCTACTTAATGAAGCATAAGTCTGAAACATTTGAAAAGTTCAAAGAATTTCAGAGTGAACTGGAAGATCATCATAACAACAAAATAAAGTTTCTACAATCTGATCGTGGAGGAGAATATTTGAGATACGAGTTTGATCTTCATTTGAAACAACACGGGATAGTTTCACAATTAACGCCACCTAGAACACCACAACGAAATGGTGTGTCCGAACATTGTAACCGTACTTTATTGGATATGGTGCGATCTATGATGTCTCTTACTAATTTACCGCTATCATTTTGGGGTTATGCTTTAGAGACGGCTGCATTCACTTTAAATATGGCACCATCAAAATTCGTTGAGACGACGCCTTATGAACTGTGGTTTAGTAAGAAATCAAAGTTGTCGTTTCGTAAAGTTTGGGGCTGCGATGCTTATGTGAAAAAGCTTCAACCTGATAAGATCGAACCCAAATTGGAGAAGTGTGTCTTCATAGGATACCCAAAGGAAACTGTTGAGTACACCTTCTATCACAGATCTGAAGGCAAGATCTTTGTTGCTAAGAATGGATCCTTTCTACAGAAGGAGTTTCTCTCGAAAGAAGTGAGTGGGAGGAAAGTAGAACTTGATGAGGTAGTTGTACCTTCTCCCATATTGGAAAGTAGTTCATCACAGAAATCAGTTCCCGTGATTCCTACACCAATTGTGCGGAAGCTAATGATGATGATCATGAAGCTTCAGATCAAGTTACTACCGAACCTCGTAGGTCTTCCAGAGTAAGATCCGCACCAGAGTGGTACGGTAATCCTGTTCTGGAAGTAATGTTACTAGACCATGATGAACCTACGAACTATGAGGAAGCAATGATGAGACCAGATTTCGTGAAATGGCTTGAAGCCATGAAATCTGAGATGGGATCCATGTATGAGAACAAAGTATGGACTTTGGTGGACTTGCCCGCTGATCGGCAAGCCATCGAAAATAAATGGATCTTTAAGAAGAAGACCAACGTAGATGGTAATGTTACTATTTACAAAGCTCGACTTGTTGCAAAAGG